>NC_134411.1:76054416-76358345 GCF_038048845.1 Mixophyes fleayi | reverse complement strand
GGCTGTTTTTTCATATAGCGCACAAATACTTGATAGCTTTTATGTACACTGAAATTTAAAGTTGATCTAGGGGAAAAAAAACAGTATTTTCTTTATGTACAAAATAATAAACTAAAATGCACCCCTTGCATTATAATATGGTTTTGTCCAAGAGAAAACATAAGTAAAAAAAAAAGAGAACTTTCCTTTAATGAATCAAGCCTCATTAAGTGTATGTAAGTTTATTTTTTATCTTGTATTCATCCATATATGCATCACGTGTATAGCAAATTCATGTATAAAAACTTTCTCTAAACATCTTTATGGAAGTGAATGCAAAACGTACAAACTCTCCTTAGTGTTGCCCCTATACGTTTGATAATTATACTCCAGGCTTGTAAGTACCTATACAGGGGTTAACAGCAGACATTCATATTAATAGGGGAATGGATCACCTAACTCTATTTGACTCTCCTTGATAACCATATATCATAGTTTTCTCTTGCCTGCTCGGCTATATAACCAATATGAGCTTTAAGCAGAAATCTGAACCAGAAACTGTATTAAGCAGTTACTATAGCCATGTTTCCTTGGTAGAATGTACACTCGTAAATGAGGTGAAACAGACTTCACCTCTGCAGGATAGGAATTGCTTTGGAGAATTAACTTCTTTACTGATGGCCACAATTAATCATGACCTTTGTTCTGTGGAGCCAGTTTATCTCACAGAGTGAGAACCCAGGTGGAATTGCAGCTAACCGGAGGACACCTGATTAATCATTAAACTATTCCTTGTAATGAGAGTGGAATGGCCCCGTAGTTTTCACCTGTGCATTTGTATTGCGTTTCTATTTGTTATTCTGTAATGTTCCTCTTCGTAAAGCATTTCTTTTGTCTGTTGCATTTTGCACATCTAGGGCCTGATTCATTAAGGATCTTAACTTGAGAAACTTCTTATTTCAGTCTACTGGACAAAACCATGTTACAATGCAAGGGGTGCAAATTAGTATTCTGTTTTGCACATAAATTAAATACTGACTGTTTTTTCATGTAGCACACAAATATCAACTTTAAATTTCAGTGTACAAATAAGCTATCAAGTATTTGTGTGTTACATGTAAAAACAGGCAGTTTTTAACTTATGTGCAAAACAGAAAACTAATTTGCACCCCTTGCATTGTAACATGGTTTTGTCCAGGAGACTGAAATAAGAAGTTTCTCAAGTTAAGATCCTTAATGAATCAGGCCCCTACTTTGGTATCTGCCTCTGTCACAACAGTTGAGAGGGAGAATTCTGAGGGTGATACCCACACTTTGTAGAGGTTAAGCTGTACCTATTAGTGGTTTTGACCATTGTGATCAGCAACGTAGATGTTCAAAGGCCTCTGCAGCAAAAATGGGAGCTATGGGTGAAATGACTCATTTTAGAAAGGGTACATGGCAGAGAGGTTCCTATATTCCCTTATCTGATAGCATATCTTCTATAGATATGAGGGATTCGACACATTGGTCGACATAAGTGTCAGCTCTTGATCGGACAAATGCCAAGGTTAAAAATAAGTGACTTCAATTAGGGTTAAACATGTCGGGCCTGATTCATTAAGGATCTTAAATTAAGAAGTTTCTTATTTCAGTCTCCTGGACAAAACCATGTCACAATGCAAGGGGTGCAAATTAGTTTTATGTTTTGCACATAAGTTAAATACTGACTGTTTTTTCATGTAGCACACAAATACTTGATAGCTTATTTGTACACTGAAATTTAAAGTTGATATTTGTGTGCTACATGAAAAAACAGTCAGTATTTAACTTATGTGCAAAACATAAAACTAATTTGCACCCCTTGCATTGTAACATGGTTTTGTCCAGGAGACCTAAATACGAAACTTCTTCATTTAAGATCCTTAATGAATCAGGCCCCTGATGTGGCGAATGTCAACATTACCTCCGTGTATCATATCATGGTTTGAATTAAATTTTTTGGGAATAACTCTCATTCGTCAAGACATCGTAGTCTTTTTGACAAATGTGTACAAGAAAACCGCTGTATTTCCTCATAATGAAATTTTAGCTTCCAGGTCTGAATATAAGCATGCTAGAATTCTTAAATACAGATTTATATATACTTTATAGCAGAGGAAGACTCTTTGTCTTGTCTTTGCCTTCCAGACAATGTCTTTTGATTTGCACCAGAGACTTTCTGACAATGAGAATACCTCTTCTATGGTGAGTATGGGATATGACAGGAGAAATGCTCTGATTTATCACTAATCCTATTTCCTTTGCAGTGAAATGCAGGCTGAAGTATAATTACACAATCACCTGAGGTAATTTGTGGAATCTCACTCCTAGGCTGCAAATGCGCCAGACCCACTCTGACATTTTAGTGAGATGAAGATGTCACAAGCAGTTTAGTATGTGTCACTATTTATTTCTGAAGACATATCCTGCCTGCAGTTCTTGTCCAATTATCTGCCTGTGCCAAGGGATTGCATGAGGCATTTTTACCAACTTCCTATCTAATGCATCACTGATCTTCAGATATTTGTGTTATCTTCTTAAACTGTTTAAAAAGTGTATGATTCAAGAAGAGTGTGGATTGCCATCAGCATTTTCCCTCCACATTTTTTCTTTTTTTTAAATGATAAATATATCGTTTGTCTCTAGGGTCTGTTTCATATTAAAGTGAACAAGTAGCCTACTCGCAATGGAGGCAGACATTTTGTATGCTGCCCCAATCGTCTCTATAATGCAGCAGATGCGGATTATTCATTAGGCAACCCAGAGGGCTGTAGTACACTAGCCCGTTTTTATGTTTGCTTGTTTTTTAATGAGGGGGCCCAGGTTACTCTAGCCCATTTTTGTGCGTGTTTTGTTTTGATTTTTTCGGGGTTTTTTTTACATATAGAGGAGGGAGAAAGGGTCCCAAACCAATACTTTTCCACACCATGGGGTCTTAATTGGGCCCTGGAATGCAGCGAATGGTTGGGTACACACCTATGCAGATCACATGATTCCCGACTGTTTAGTCAGATATTTTAAGAGTGTGTATGCTCCCATTATCATGTTTTATCATACCAAAGCACATCGCATCTGTTGATTTGGCTTTATAAACTTCCTATAAATCACGATCAACGATGGAACAATGTATTTTCAGCAGATGGTTATGACCGATGTAGAGCACAATTTCAATCGTGTAGGTGTGCTCATCGGGACTTTCAGTCTTTGGGGAAATTGTTAGAGACCTTGCATCTGAAGTATGATTGCATAGGTGTGCACCCAGCTTAACAGTTACTATGATATAGACACATTGATTATTTTGTTAGACGTGTATTCCATGAATTTTCACGTGTAGACATATAGGTGTTTGCATGCTGCACTTGGAAATGTCAGAGTGGGACACAGACAAAAATCAATGTTAACATTAGCAAAAGCAATAGGCCTTCATTCGGGCTAAATTTGAGGTAAAAAAACATAATTTGTGTTCATTCCATTTCAGTATATTACATGTTTGGAAGGTTTCACATGTATGGTTGTTAATGTATGTGTTACACAGTTATATATAAACTAATCTGTGTACTAATCAGGGGCAGACCTAGACTCTTATTTATTTATTTATTTATTTATTTTGGGGGGGGGGGGGTGATTTAGCATAGTCATACCCCCTTCATTCTGATTGGCTGGCCCAGTTGGCCCTGCCCCTTTGATTGGTGTCTTGCCAATTTAAAAGGTATATTTGCAGTTGGGGGGGGGGGGGGGGTGGTTTAGCATAGTCATACCCCCTTCATTCTGATTGGTTGACCCTGCCCCTTTGATTGGTGTCTTGCCAATTTAAAAGGTATATTTACTGTTTGGGGGGGGGGGATTGCCTCAATCACCCCCTCTGGATCCGTCACTGATAGTAATGACAATACTGTAAATCGGTCTAAGAATAAGTGACATAGTTTGTTTTGTTTTTACTTCATTTGCTTATTAACCTCTTTCTGTTCTCCACAAGTACCTTTTCTTGGTGCGGCAAGAAATGAAAGTTTCCCAGAAGTCAGTGGGCGAGTTTTCCAGTTCTCTGAAGCAGTATCTAAAGAATGTATCTGGGCAAGACGAATGCTTCCAGTGAGTATAACAGATATTGCCGTGTCTGATCTATTGCACCATTGAAGCCTAGATGGCGCTTGGTGCATGAATTATTTCAATGGCTTCCCTCAGTCACCTTGAATTCCTGCACTCTCTGGACCATATAAATATAGATGTATAGAAAGCTCTAGATGTGCAGGTAAATATAGTAGTACAAATGTATATGTAGAAATTTCATTATCCATTTTCCCGAATTCACTAATTCATTCAATATATCAAAGCAAATATCGTAGAATTTTGTGAGTAAATTTTTCTATTCACATATCAAAGGAAAATAGTTTCACAGACTGCAATGGAATATTTACCTCAATATGTCTGACACATTAATGAGCAGAATATTTCTATTTTATTAGTGTCACTGGTTTTTAAATCTGGTATTGGTCCACACAACAGGTATTTGAATATCCTAGCAGTGCCTCTCACTGTACACACCCAGAGCGGTTGGCGTTTATTTGAGGTTACCTGGATATCTGCAATGTAATACAATCTTCCTATATTTGTTCTGACCTCACAGCACTTTCTCCCCTGTGTTATGTTCCTCCTCTAGTGCCACTGCTGTGCGGCTACCGGATAACATTACTTTCATTGTGTATGAATTTTGGGAGACAGAGGAGGAGTGGAAGAGGTGAGTCTCTATTTTATCCCTGGAATTGCCTCGCCACATTTAACCCTGTCGTGGGCCTGGGGTGTGATATTTTGTACCTCAGCTGGTCAGGCCAATTCTCAAGATTGTAACATGAGTTTAGACCTAATTTCTGGGAATGTAGTCCTAATTATGCAAAGGGGTGATTATTTTGTTTTTCCACGATAAAAGTTCAGCTTTCTAGTAGTACCTCGCTTTGGGAGGGGGAGGGGTCAGTTGATCAATAGGACTCTAGCGATAAGTAAAAACATTCTCTTATTGTGCAATTTACCAAAAAATATCGCCGTGCAGCTGAGCATTGTTCAAGAGCCGTCGCAATACTGGTGCGCAGCAGTTAGAGTTATCTTACCACTTGGCCAGGCCAGTGTCTGCAGAAAAACGTATCCGTTAGCTGGCTTGTTCATGTACAGTGGAACTGAGAACCCGGTATATGAAAAAATGCTTTAATCACATTATTAAGCTTTTTCTTAAATCACTTATCATCATCCTGAGATATTATTAAGGAGCCTTCCCTCATTCCTCCGGCTTTGACCATAGCCCCCGTTTTTGGAGGCAATTTTTTCCACTGATAAATCAGCCCCTTCAACTGAATTTCACATCTTATCTTAAGTTACGATACATAAGTTAAGGGAAAAAATTAAAAGATTAAGGGGTCTATTTACTATTTGTGCTCAGTACATTGCAATAGGTAACATTATTATGTCAGCAAAACGTTGAAATACATAATGTTGTAACTAGGGTATTTACTATTCTGCAAAATATTTTTATTCTGCAAGTGAAATGCACATGCGCAGCTTATGTACGTGCATGCGCAGCTTATGTACACGCATGCGCAGCATATGTAAGCGCATGCGCATAGAGACTTATACTGGAGCAAGCAAAGCATGTCTGGCTTCACTGTTACCCCATAGAAACAGGTAAGCTAACGCCATACTGAGATAGCATTAGTTTGCAGCAAAAAGCAATGTTTTCCCCTGCTTTGTAAATCGCTAACATTGCAGTCCCATCAGTGTTCCCCACAGCACCTATTTCCCGGGTGTTGCACCCGGCTGTTTTTCCTTGCCCCCTGGCTCTTGGAGCCCAACAGAGTCCTATTATAGTAGAATAAACCATTGTTTCGCCTATTGAAGCAGAGGCACTATGTGAGCACTACAGCCAGCAGTGTGTCTTACACCACTGACCACCAGTCTGACCAGTCCTAGCAGGTGTGGGCAATAACCTCCCACATTTTTTAATATTATTGCAAAGTATTACAACTGCCCCCACTCGGCAACTTATTCATGTCACCCAGCTGGAAACATTTTCTGGGGAGAACACTGCCCATATAGTTTGATGGGGACTGCGGTACCCAACGAAAAGTAGGTTTATCTGCGGTAACCCCTTCATAAATTCAGAAGATTGGCGCCGTGGCAATTCAACAGAGCAAACAGCTGTTTTCTCTGGTTCCATGGCTCATTGCATCTTTGTAAATAGACCCCTAAGTGATTAACCAGCTTGTCCTAAGGAAAATAATCTCATATGTGTGTTGCTCAACGAAAACTGTGACCAACATAACCCAGTAAGACAATAGTACTTGATGTGATGTTTCCAAAACAAGTCACCATACAAAACACAGAAGATTCCAAACCCAAAGCAGTCCCTCCACAACCACATGTATTTTCTAAAATCGTACATTCTTGAGAATTCAAAAGTCATGTATACATTTTTATAACTAACTATATTGCTTAATAGGGGTGTGCAAAATATAGGGGTAAAACTGGTTTAATACATCCCACAAACTTTTAGTAAAGAACTCTAGTGGAGGAATTTACACAAGTGCAGATGTTTCAGTTATTTTATTGGCGGTTTTCAAATCGCCAGATTTACTAAAGGTCAAACTGCTGAAAAAATGCTATTTTCAAAACATCACATTACACATCACCATCCCGATTTTTACTTATTTTTGTATGTAAATAATACAAAGTGTGAAATTTATCATGCTGACATTTGTCAAAAATCCTCTAAAATCCCACCAGAAAAAAGGTGATTGGGATTATTATTATCAGTGTCGGACTGGGGCATGAAGGGCTCACCAGGGGACAGCAACGCTAGGGGCCCACCAGAGGGGGTGTGGCCAACCATCAAAGAGGCGGGACCAGACACTAGAGGGGGAGTGGTCAGCTCACAAAGGACAGCTAGCACAATAGTGTAGTATATAAAGAATGCAGTGTGTATAAAGAGTACAGTCTTGATCTGCACCTTAGATTGGGCAGAACAGTCACCAAAAATCAGGATTGTCCCACTAGACCAGGCTTGACTAACCTGTGGCACTCCAGGTGTTGTGAAACTACAAGCCTTAGCATGCTTTACCAATATATAGCAGCCTATTGCTGGAAGGGTATGCTGGGACTTGTAGTTTCACAAAACCTGGAGTGCCACAGGTTAGCCAAGCCTGCACTAGACTCAGAACATTTGACAGACTGTCCTACCTGTTCTTGTCACCACCTGTGGCTGCTGGTTTCTTTAGCTGCGGCTTGTCTGGTTCCTGGAATGTTGAGGGGTCCTATTTGGAAAAAATAATGGGTACATTTAGAAAATTCCAACCAGCCCCGGCGTTAAATCAATAGGACCCACATTTAATACTTAGGACTTCCTCCAGCCCCAACATAAAAGTAATAGTATTCCCATTTAATAAACCTATTTCCCTCCTAACAGACAGCCCCTGCAATAAATTAATCACATTTACATATAATAAATATACCTATTTCCTGCAACCGTCACTGCCATTAAATAATTCATATTCACATTTAATAAATATACCTCATGCTCCTCAAACTCAGCCCCACATTCAATTAATAGCGCCCAAACCACCCCATCTTAAATTAATAGTCCCCACTATAAAATTAAATTGCCCCATCTTCACCCTACAAAGAAAATAGCACCCATTATTTAGCCACCACCTACCACACACACATTACATTGCCACAAGCCCATTGTGCCATCACACACACATTACTGCGCCCCTTCATCACCATGATGTGCCTCCTTATAATCACACTGCACCCTCCATGCTGCTTTTGCTCCCCCCTTCTCCTGGCTCCCCTTCACACACTGCCATACTGTCTGTGCTCCCCTTCACACTGCCATGCTCCCCCTTCACTCTGCCATGCTCCCCCTTCTCTGTTCCATGCTCCCCCTTCAGTTCCATGCTCCCCCTTCTCTGTTCCATGCTCCTATTTCTGTTCCATGCTCCCCCTTCTCTGTTCTATGCTCCTATTTCTGTTCCATGCTCCCCCTTCACTCTGCCATGCTCCCCCTTCTCTGTTCCATGCTCCCCCTTCAGTTCCATGCTCCCCCTTCTCTGTTCAATGCTCCTATTTCTGTTCCATGCTCCCCCTTCTCTGTTCTATGCTCCTATTTCTGTTCCATGCTCCCCCTTCTCTGTTCCATGCTCCTATTTCTGTTCCATGCTCCCCCTTCTCTGTTCCATGCTCCTATTTCTCTTCCATGCTCCCCCTTCTCTGTTCCATGCTCCTATTTCTGTTCCATGCTCCCCCTTCTCTGTTCCATGCTCCCCCTTCTCTGTTCCATGCTCCCCTTTCTCTGTTCCATACTCCTATTTCTGTTCCATGCTCCCCCTTCTCTGTTCCATACTCCTATTTTTGTTCCATGCTCCCCCTTCTCTGTTCCATGTTCCCCCTTCTCTGTTCCATACTCCTATTTCTGTTCCATGCTCCCCCTTCTCTGTTCCATGCTCCCCCTTTTCTGTTCCATACTCCTATTTTTGTTCCATGCTCCCCCTTCTCTGTTCCATGTTCCCCCTTCTCTGTTCCATACTTCTATTTCTGTTCCATGCTCCCCCTTCTCTGTTCCATGTTCCCCCTTCTCTGTTCCATACTCCTATTTCTGTTCCATGCTCCCCTATCACTTACCTTTTCTATCTGCTTCTTCCTTTTCTTCTCCTCTGTCTTGCCGGCGCTCCTCACTGAACGTCGGGCGTGATGACGTCACGCCCGGCATTCAGTGCGGACGGAGCCAGCGCTGCGGTCACGTGAGTTTTTTTTTTCTTTTTTTTTTCTATTAAAGTTTCTAGCTCCCCTCACCAACGAAGAGGGGAGCGATTCAGGGTCGGGGCCTACCGGTGGATAGTCCGGTCCACCGGCGGGCCAGTCCGACCCTGATTATTATCATAGATTTGTAAGGAGCACAGTACTCCGCAGCATCGTACAGTAGGGAAAACAATACATACATATAACAGGGACATACAAGGAAGACAAAATAAATGCAGACTTGAAAAGAAAGGGTGTGAAGGATCCTGCTCATTAGAGAGCTTACATTCTAAGTGGAAGAGAGCACAGCTGAAACAAGAGGAGCGAGTGTGGCTCAGAGTGGAGATTGGGACATTTGTGAGGGTGCATTAGTGTGAATAGTGTTATCAGGGATAAGGTCACCTCTAAAAAAAAAAAAAAAAAGAGATGGGTTTTCAAAGAGCGTCTAAAGATTTGAAGGCTGTGGGAAAGTCTGTTTGAGCCTGGTAGGGAATTCCAAGTGGGAAGCAACACGGGAGAAGTTCTGTAGGTGCGCGTTAGAGAGGTGGTTACCAGACAAGGTGCAGGTCAGAGGTAGATCTAAGATAGCGGGAGGGAGTGTATTTTAATAGAAGATTTGAGATGTTGACAGGGGTAGTGTTGTTGAGGGCTTTGCAGGTAAGGGTGAGTAATTTGAATTGGATTATGGAAGACACAGGGAGCCAGTGTAGGGATTTGCAAAGTGGTGCAGCAGATGTGGAGCGATGAGAGAGGAAGATCAGTCTTGCAGCAGCATTTAGTATGGATTGAAGTGTGGATATATGGGTGTGAGAAATGCCAGAAAGTAGGAGGCTGCAGTAGTCAAGATGGCAGATGATGAGAGAATGGATAAGAGTTTTGGTAGTAAGAAAAGGGCCTATTCTGGTGATGTTTTTAAGGTGGAAAAAAAACTGCATGCTGTTTGAGCTATCTGGCCTAATAAAGAAATTTAAAAGAAAAATAAACTCCTCTTCCCTAGCAGCCCATGTTACTATAAAATATAGTGGCAGTTCTTGTGGCACTACAAGTGGCAGCATGCACAAGTGCAAGACTGCTTATTGTTACTAGTAGTGCCACAAGACTGGGCACTGCAATTATTGGCCATCTTGGTACTGTAACACAGCATTGTGCCCCCTTAGTATTAAAATAAATGATTTATGGCCCCAAAGTCTATGACATAATGATGTTGTCTCCATTATTATGTATATTATATTGTTCAATTTATGTTGTTCCAATTATTATGTTTTCTTACACCCATCATTTTTTCTGTAGTGCGATGTTCATGTAGTCCACAATCCATGTAACCTAATACTAAGGAGGTACAATTAATTTATTATATTATTAAGGGGGCACAAATACTGTGTGACAATGCTAAGGGGGCCAACAGTTTTAGTGCCCACCCTTGTGGCACTACAATTGAACGTATGCCCTGCCTCACACATGCATGCCGCCTCTTGTAGCGCCACAAGAATGGAGACTATATTATAACATTATTACCCTAGGTACCAGGAGGGGCCCAGAATCAGCCTCTCTAGGTGCGAGGGCCCGAACCTTTGGTAATCCTTTGGTTTGAGGAGAAAACCGCTGGCACATGTGGTGGTTTGAAAACTACTTTTTTTTATTAACTTTCCTCCTAGGTTTTCTTCACAAGCACAAGCGTTATATAAGCAAGAAAACATTGCCCCATTTTCTGTGATAAATTATCCACTGTGCTCAATGACTAATGTGTTTTATTTTATCACTACTGAACAAAGTTTGTCAGCTCCCATTCATATTATTAAATGCACATATGGAGAGCAGTGACTTGCTGCGCAAGTTATGTCCCCTATGTTTTGCTGAACATCTGTAAGAAAATAAACCTCCTTATGTATACAGTAATATAAAAGCCTAGCTGTGTGTGTGTGTGTGTGTGTGTGTGTGTGTGTGTGTGTGTGTGTGTGTGTGTGTGTGTGTGTGTGTGTGAAAAACTACCGGGTGACAGAGTGCTCAAGCTGCAGCGCCACCTGCTGGGCGGAATTATATACTACACTGACCTACTAAATTCTTAGCATTATCTAATATATAAAAGCCTAGCGGCGTGTGTGTGTGGCGATGAAGATGACAAGAACCTTTTAAACACCTTAAGTAGCTTGATTTGACTAGAATGCATGAGTATCATGCACGGGTTAGCTTGTATAGTATATATTCCCTTTAAATTGCACCTGTCAGCTGTATACATTGGAGGATGTAATTTAGTGGCAGAATAAATGCAGTTTATCCTTTCACCAGGAACCAAAAAGAATACTGAGGAATTTTGTCCCTCAGGATTGTCAGTAAATAGACTAAATTCTGGTAAACATTGGTCAAGCTCACAAAATGGCTGCCTACACTAACTGGCATATTTGTGAAAGGATGAAAAGCCCAATTGCCGACAAAAACGTGTTTTTGTTGGCAATGGGGCTTATTTTAACTTTATCCAATACATAAAAGGGGTTATGGACAGCAATAACATTAATATCATCGGCAACGTCGACAGTGAGGGCTCTCCCATACCATTGCTTGGGGAATTATATTGATGTGATGCTTTCACCACAACAATACCGATCTGTTTTTGGAATCTCCGGATAATTGGAGAGACTGGCCTGGCCAAGAGGCAAGTTTATTCCTACAGCTCCGAGACAGCATCGCCAGTATTGCTCGGCTGCACCAGTGATTTTTATTTTTGTTAAATTGCAGCGATAATTCATTTTTTTTATTATTATTATTATTATTTTTATCTGACCTATTGCTGCGATCAGGGACATTTTGATAAATGTGCCCCTAAGTATCTCTCACTGATGTGTCTTGTTCCTAGGGAATGGGTAAGCTGGATTCCTATAAGTATTGATTCAGCCGCTGTGTGTAGACAGTATGTGCAGTGGATGAAAACCAAAGTTATAAAAAACAGTTCTACAAGTTATTTCATTTCCAGAACTGGCGATTTTATTAGTGTCAATTTTTTACATTTTGCATGCAGTTGATCTGTAACAACCACTAACATGGGGTGGAACTAGAAGCTAAACAAATTAGAGGAGCTTCACGTACGTGCTGCAGGTTTTTTTTTTTTGTTTGTGTGTATGTTTTTTGTTTAGAAATCTTCCCCTATTATGGTGTTACAATTTTTCATTGAAAAAACTGACTATTCACACAGGCATCTGCAGAGTGGACCCTGTAAACAGTTCCAGCATGTAAAGGTGGATACCCTCACTCAACCAGAATCAATCTCTACTATGTTTGTACCAGGTAAGACCCGCGACACCTCCTTGGGTTATCTGACAGGTGACTGCAAGTGCAATTTTATTTATCTCTGTTGCTAATCACATTCTTGCCTACTCTTTAGATCCTGGAGTATAGGTCATGTGACAGAGGGTATGAGGGGGTGTGGTGACGTTGTTGCGCCACATAGCCCCGCCCCCACTAAAATTCAAGGTATTGAATAGCAGGGGTTGGGTCTTAATGACACGATTAAGCCCGGCCCCCGCTATTCAATGCCGTGAATTTCGGCATTTTATAATATCCGGGAGGTTTGCCTACTCGTCCGGGAGGACTCCCCGAAATTCGGGAGCCTCCTGGTAATTCCAGGAGTATAGGCAAGTATGGCTAAACACCTCTAGAATATTGGGTACTTGTATTACTTCACTCAGACGAAAGTTTGCAGGAGAGCCCAGCAATTCTGGTTCACCCTCATGTGAGCATTTGTTGTTTTTTGACCTCCCAATAGCCTTAAGTTTGTCCCAAACATTGTTTAATTCTTTGACTTCTTTCATTCTATGGCGAACAGCACAGGCCAAAAACTTAACTCACAAAGTCCCTAAGAATGGAAGACTCGCACACCAGTAGACTGCACTACTCACTAGGACTATAACAATGTATTTAAAAGGTCCCAATTGCTATCATTAATTGTTATGTTGTACTAACTTTGCCTTTAAGAGTTAACTCAATTAACATTTAATTTTCTCTAGTGAGTGTTTGTTTTTTTCTGAAGATCATCATCATCATCATCATTTATTTATATAGCGCCACTAATTCTGCAGCGCTGTACAGAGAACTCATTCACATCAGTTCCTGCCCCATTAGAGCATACAGTCTAAATTCCCTAATATAGTCACACACTCACACACAGACATAGACAGACAGACTAAGGTCAATTTTGATAGCAGCCAATTAACCTAACAGTATGTTTTTTTGGAGTGTGGGAGGAAACCGGAGCACCTGGAGGAAACCCACGCAAACACAGGGAGAACATACAAACTCCACACAGAAAAGACCATGGTTGGGAATTGAACTCATGACCCCAATGCTGCAAGGCAGATGTGCTAACCACTAGGCCATTGTGCTGCCCATATTTGTCCCTTTTTTTCACTTTGTCTTCTAATGCTGAACACATATCATTGTCATTTAGTATGACCACTGAATGACAGATCTGTGGCTAGGGGTTAGTCACAAAGGGACAATTTGGACAGTTCTGGTTATGTCAGTTGTATGCTGCTGTACAAGACTTTGCATTGTTTTGTTGTAGATGATTGGCGGGTCAGGGTATTCCTTTTGAATAGAAACATTTTTACCACTGTACAGTAAAAATGTCTGCTCATTTTTCCACACACTTCTAAAATATATATATATATTATTAAAGTAATTTTATCGTTTTCAAATAAGCATTGCCCAATCAATTGTATGTGTTTCCAAAGCACAAAGTGATTTATTTTAGCAGATGTAAATAGTCAACATATCAATACATTATTATATTATGATACAGTACAGTACAACCAATACCAAAAGATAAATACATACCGCTTGCGCTACGCTGCGCTAACCACGGGCACCCTGGACAGTGATTCACCTTAGAATACTGTGATCAGTGAAGTCTGAGAGCTGGGTGCACAGCTATGATCATATATACACAGTCAGTGTTACAGAGAACAATAGAGATGACGTAGATTGTTTCTATAGGTTCAGACGTTGGGTGGGTCCAGGGTAAACAGGTCATAGGCTGATTCAATCTAAGGAATCCAAAGGTGGGGGGTAATCTCTCCAGGGGATCTGCTCCTTTCTTTCCGCCAATGCTCCAGTTACAACTAAGTCAATTAGCATTTCATAGCCAACATCATACAAAGGTTTATTCCCTAATATCAATAACTAAAGTATGCAATGTGCGATCTCTTCGCCGACTGCACCGGACAGCTGCTGATGAATAGGGCTTTAATATGACACTAGGCATGATACCTTTCCTATAACCTGAACCTTGAATATCACTGAAGTGTACATATAATCATTATATATATATATATATACTACTAATAAACCAAATACTATCTGCTCATAAATTACAGTGTAACGGAACCAATATGAATATGAATTATATAAATAACTAAATGTTGTAATGCTAGTGTGTGCGTGCGTATTTTACCGTGCGATCGCACCATGCCACGGCAAAACAATATTAAACTAATATACTTGCGTTCATCCAATTATACGACTTCGAATATATATATATATATATATATGTTTTTAACCACTTTTTAAAGGTTGTGTAATATATTTGAAATAAAGGCTCTCCTGATTTTCCATTTGTTCCCCCGAGTCAGGTAATAGTTAAAAGTGATGAAGTATATTTCGAGGGAACATTCTTCCACTCCATGCATTTCCTGACCACAATTCATTGCTCTTTTATTATTATTAATTATAATTATTATAATAATAATAATAATAATAATATTACTATTAATAATTAATATTATCATTATTATGTTATTTGTAAGGTGCCACAAGGAGTTTGCAATGTTCTACATGTCATTAGCTACAGAACCATTCGCCAACAGGATTTTACCCCCACGGCTTCATGAAAAAAAGTTGTTGCTTTTTTTGTTTTGTTTTTAAAGATGCAAATGTTTTTTTGTTATGTGTTTTTTTTTGCCAGTTTGATACGCATTCATCAAATTTTATAGCCCAATCATCACACCTATATTAAGTGTTGGTACAACCTACATCACTCCCTTTCTGCACCATGGCAAGCATTGCTGTCTGAAAGAGCTAGGGCCTTCTCTGTGCAGCACTGACGTAATACAGCGGCGCTGTATAAATAAATGATAATAAATAATTGTTATACTCTAATCTTTTTTTTTCCTCATTTTCAGCTGCTTGGTGCACCCTGAGCCGAGATACACAGCACGGCTTGTGAAGCTGACCCGAACCTCGCATCGTCCCGCCGGGACTCTTGAAACCTTTTGGCTGAGATTCGTCGTCTTCTGATGACTTTGTTCCAAGTGCTGTCTTTTAAATCCACTTAGTGGGGAATGTATTTGCTTGTAAAAAAAAAAAAAAAAGGGAAACCCTGGTAGAACCCCTTTCCCACTTATGAAATGCCTCAAAACCTATATTTAAAATAAATAACCGACCTTTTGAACAATAACAAGGAAACTAGCCAGTAGCCCATGTCAAATCTGACCGTTAGTAAGCTAGATCATAGCACGGATCTGCAGTATTGTGCATGCATCATCAAACCCACATCATTAATATCCTTATAGTTGGTAACATCAGTAAAGCTTTTCAGAGGGAATCTTATAGTGTAAAAAATATATTCAGAGGAAATGCAACAATTTTAGCTTTTGGACTAGACACAAAAACTTGAACTACCTTGCTATGCGGACATCATTGGCCTCTAGTATTGAACATTGGTGTCAGGTCTGTTCTTGTGTCTAGTTTTGGGGGCAGATTTTGATGCCTGTTGGGCTGTTTGGCTCTCCCCAGTTTCTCCTGTGTTCATCAATCAATGCACGGCTAGAATCAGAGAGCCGATCTAGCAGCAGACACCTCTATCTATTAATAGTCTTTATTTTTATCCTGGGAATAAAAAATATGCAGGAACCTTTCAGAATGTTGATTGTTTTTTTTTTTTTCTTTTTTCTTTTTTCTTCCCAATGTAATGTTTGATATTCTATAACTGTATGTAAACTAATCTCTATTCGTATGGGTTTTAATAGTGCAATGCAGATTGCTAGAAAATGTCATTCCAAAGGAATTATTTATTATAGGATATGTACAGGCGAGATCATACCTAATAAAACTCAAGAAATTATTTTGTATTTCGTTATTTTACCCATATATCTTATTTTACATTACATTTACTGTAAAATGTTTGCGTTAAAATAAAGGTGAAATGTCATGCAAATAAAAAAAAACACAGATCCTATTCCCTCAATTGACAAGTTGTTGTATTATTTTTTATTGGTATTAAAGCAGAAATGCCACAGAGGTTTCTTTCTCTTAAAATGGTACTGAACTTGCTATTTAAAAAAGCATGCAATAGTCATTTTCTTAGCTGTCCTGCTACAAATGGTTATCTCCTTTTCAAAATCTTTCCGGAGGGCACATAAATATGGCTGCCAGTCACACGCAAATGCTCACAGCTCTCAGCAAGTCCAGTGAAGGCACAAGGGTGGAGAAGAAGGGGGAAGATTTTACAGTGCATAGGGTGTTTGCCATGGTAGTCACATGACACTGTGGAAACTGTACAATTATAAATCATTTATAGCAGCCTGAGGAAACAAACAGAGCTAAAAGGTAATTACCAAGCTTTTTCTTATAGCCTGCCACAGTGATTTATTTGCAAAAAAACACCTAATTGTACATGGGCTTGCGTCTAACTTTCTATAGGTGAAATATGCATATATTAAAGTTATCTTTAATCAATATACTTGCTTGCTTTGCAGTTCAATTTCAATACATAGAGCTTTCACACTCCCTCCTCCTTTTCTATTATGACAGTGTTGCAATGTTTTGTGAGACTGTTAACCATACTTGCCAACATTGAATTTTGGTCCTGCAGGAGGGTGTGCAAATCACATCATTGAGGCTCTAGGAAGTGGGCAGTGGGCGGGAGAATTGTCTGCTCTCCCGGGAGTCCGGGACACCTACCTGGAATTTGTGAGTCTCCTGGACATTCTGGAAGAATGGGCAAGTAGTACACTGTTCACCTGAGGCTAGGCTACACTAGCTATAGCCACACTGCTTGAGGTTGTGAAGCACACAACTGCTAGCTTTTTTTTTTAAAAAAAGTGTTTATATCTCTTTAGGGCATATGTCCACCCAAAAAGTACCAGACCCTTCCCTTCAACTAGCAGAGCTGTAGCGGGTCTCATGTCCCTGCAGTTCAGGATTAATTGTCCCCATAGGTACTGCACCACACCATCTCGCTGTGACAGGAGATTGAAAAGTAACCAGAGATGTGTGTTTTTAACACAGGCTCTGATTGGACAGAGCTGTGGCACTGTCCAATCAGTGTCTGTGTTAGAAAGGAGCACCATGCTATTCGAACCTCCTCCACCTTTAGATAGTTGCTTTGACGCTGATTTTTTTGGGAACAACCACTTATAGTAGTGCATAACTTTTGTGGGAACATCACACTCTTACAGGGGTCTGTTTTTTTTAATTATGTGCAATAAATGAAGCAAAAAAATAACTGTATAAAATTGTATTAACTACAAAGTAATGACATTAAAACAGTACACTATATACTGTTGTGGAAATATGTGATGATTGGAATGTTGGATAATTAGAGATTTCTTTATTAAAAGCATAGAATGGATGCCTTCATCATAGCGCTGACATAATTACACCATACACTTTAGATGGCTTTAACATCATTTTATCTTGCAGTGGTTTTTTTTGCAGTACTTGATACAATTAGTCTACACGGCAATTACAATTATGTATATTAGATGAAAACAATAGGCCTGTGTGGAGTTGATTTTGCAAAAAAAAAAACGACATGTGGAAGAATATCAAAAATCAATAAAAACATGCATTTCTCTTAGGAACCAAGGTCAAGCTTGACTCGTATGTGTCATATTTCCATTTATTTGCATACACACTATTATATAACCTTTAATTATTTTTTTTTCTAAGTAAATTGTGTTCAGTTTAACTCAATTTAAGTAACTCGTGTATGTAACTCTCACAATCCCTCCTCTTGTACTTGTAATAGCACAACACTTAATTACACATTACTTATAGGAGTTCAATTATTTTGCTTCCATGTAACGCTTCTCCTGAGTAGTCAGGTAATTCATCGCCATTTGATTTTTTGCATAATTTGTCAATGGTACATGTTGTTAGTTTATTTTATTAGCCTTCTTTTTAAGCAACACTTTAACAAGGCAGTAAGCAAGTATAATCCTACAATAGCACATACAAAAATCATAATATAAATATCTAAAGAAATTATCGGTGATGAGTACATCATTGGTTTCATAACTCTTCTAACTTTAGAAACGTCAACACTAATATGAGAGAGAGCATATGCAATTTTATTACTGACCATTTTAACATTGCAGATAACAACTGACACTCTGCAACGGTATGGTTTTGAATTGTTATTTATATTGTTTTATTGTGAAGTGTAGCTGTTTATATTAGTTTCTGTGAACATTAGAGACTATTTCCTAGTGAGTGTGTTCCATTACCCTCATAACAATCGAAACCAAAAGCAGAAGCAGTTAGGTGAAGATATAGAGCCTGATTCAGTAGGGAGAGCAAAGCAAAATAAAGGAGTAAACTTTCTCCGGGACAAACCATGTTACAAAGCAAGGGGGGCAAATTAGTTTATTATTTGGCACATAAGTTAAATACTGTCTGCTTTTTTATATAGCACACAAATACTTGATAACTCTATTTTTATACTGCAATTCAAAGTTGATCTAGGACATGCCGTATCCCAACTATAAATCTGCCCCCACATTTTACATTTACCTCCCCCCTCCAATGCAACATGGTTTTGCGTTTTAGTAAAATCCTTTGCCTTTGTCCAAGGTCCTTTTCCACAACATTTGTTCTTCTCACAACAGGAAAACCTGGATGTTTGTGTATTGAGCGTCAACAGTCTTTACGTGTGCACTTCAGAAGGGTAGACCTGAGCAGCTCCATCTGGCAGTCGGAATCCTGCTGGTGAAGAGCTTTAGACTTTTTACAATGAATTGAGATGTTAAGCCTCCAGCACTTGATTGCTGTGTGTGTAGTCGGAAGCACTTAATATGGTCCAGTTCACCTTGACTGTAGTCAAGATTTTCTCTGATGCGTTTTGTGATAGGTTGGGATTACTCTACCACCACCCCTTTTGGGGGTTTCACTGGTTTCCAGCAACTAGTTCTCACTTGACTTTTATTCTTGCCATTTGGCCAAACAAGCGGCTTACAAGAATGAGTGTCAACTGCTCAAGGCTTCTTTTATGGTGTAGGTAGATTATCTACAGTAGCCAGAGGAGAACTAGGCTGTATTGCAAACAAAGTAAATGTGTTATTATATGAAACTTTAGAAAAGACCAGTCTCAGCACGATTGTTTTCCAATACATTTCCTTGTGCGATATTGGTAAGCGATGTGTGAGCTCCACATTTAATGATGGCTGTCTCAGAGGGTAATATAATAGCATATAGTAGTTGGTCTACAGAAGGACCATTAGGGGTATGTAGACCTCCAGCTGTAAAGCAACCCCCATATTTCTAGAGTCGTGAACACCACCACAGGTATATCTAGGATCAGTGATAATATTCAATGACTTATTTTTTTGCAAGTACACATGCATGTGTCATGGCTGTAAGCTCTGCAACCTGCGTGGAGTAGACAGACAATAAATAATCAACTATTTTGTGATGGGAACAGACAGCATATCCAAAAAAGCGGGCACCACTTTCATTTTGCAAACATAAACATAGAAAATAACGCTAGTGTTTCCAATCTGGGATAGTGAGCACTTGGCAAGTGTTGAGACGATAAGCCTTGCTTAGAAGTGAAATGTCCAGCTGTACGTCCCAGTATTACCACCACACCAATGAATTTGCAATCTGTTTTTGATTGGAGAGTTCTAGACAAGGATATAATAATGAACATAGATCAAGCGTAATAATTGAACATACTCTAGCCAAATAATAAGCAAAGCAGATGCAGTCAGAGTAGAACATGAACCGGGTTAACCTGGGTTCCAGATATGCATTTCAGGGGCTTACCCCCTTTGGCAGGTAAACTAGAACACATGTCCAATATGCCCCTGGGTCTTTCCATCTTAAACATTGGTGGGTGCTGGAATAGGTTGTTGGAGGGGAAGTGGAGATGAGCTGTCATTCCCCTGCTGTTCCACTGACACACTGTCTAGGCTAGTCCTGTGAAAGATAATTGGCCTTCCCCACCTCCAGAAATTAATCCCTTACAAGCTTTCCAGTTGTTCAGGACTTCCTGTAGAGAAAGGAGGGGGAGAATGAATGTAGCTACAGCCCCCTCACCTGCTTCCTGGAACTGAACCCCATCTGATCCTTACCCATACCCCACCTGGCTTCACTTTAAGAACAATGATTAACAGCTTCACTGCAATAGCAACAAACACATTTTTACAATGGATAACATGGAATGAATAGTTTCCTATATAGACATGGCTACAATGACCACTTATCCACACTGTACTATGGTGAGCTGGGGAACATAAACAGGGCTAAAAAAGTACATGTTTTGATTATTTTTACCTTTTGGGGTTGTCTAGTTTTATCATTATCATTACCGATTTATTATGTGTCAATTATTAAAACCAGGGTTGTAGTAACAAATCCTATTTTTTTTATTGTTAATATTTAATTGGATATAATAATATGGTAAACACCACTGTAATAAATCTAAAGGAATGTATGGATCATGGATAAAATCTATTTGTATGTAAGATGAAAGGTCTTCTTCCTCCTGTGTCTCATTCTGATTTATCTGCTCAGCAGCTTAAGGCGAAGAAACTTAAATTTGATAACCTGGGTTTGTATCCCATGTGAGGACTATTGAAGATGAATATTATTATTTACTCATTCATTCACCTTTTGGGATTTTTTTTTTGCATTTCTTATTATGTGTTCACTATTTATAAATATATATAATATATATATATATATATATATATATAATATTATAGGGTTTTTATGAAAAATGTTTGCCTTGGGAGTATAATATTGAAAAAAACATAGTAGGGAATCAATTGTTCCTGATATGTAGCAATCGGCTTTGACAACAAAGATTAGCACCAGAGTCTTTTCTAGAGCTGCCTGTATAACTAAGGAAGTTATTCAAATACATATAATATAGGTGAATTTTTATAAGCAAGCTTCTATAAATATAGCTGGATTGGATTGTACTGAATTAAAATATAGGATAGCGTTAGAGTGTGAAAATACATCTGAGGTTTTCCTGTGTAGGATGTGTTTGGATTGAAACCATATGGAGTTAATTAATGAGAAGATTAAGCAATATATACGCCCTCTTTCAGCCATTCAGAATTTTAAAAATAAACTTGTGATTTTTACTGGCTCTTTGTATGTTTTACTATTTCAGATGATTTAGATAATGTATATGTCAATCTTTTTGGTGATTAAGGTGATATCAGACTGACATCATTACCTCAGGTGCTAATTATGAAGAGATGCCACAATAAAGAGGTGATTATAGTGCTGTTCGCTATCTTTGAGAAAGTCATATTTTTATTGACAAAACGCGTCAGATTTATATCCTGTATCCGTGGGAGGGTCCAACGAGCAGACATTCGTTAATCTTTATTTCTGCACATTAAATTACTGCATATGTGAAGGGACTGTGTTCTAACACACAAGAGCTGTGCTGATTCAGTGTGTGGATTACTGTGGAGAGACCCCGATCATGAACTATCTCTGACAGTGGGGATAATATGAATGGGAGTCCTTCCCTCACAGCTACCACTGATGGGGTGAGATTACTCCAAATCGCTCTCAAGTTTAAAAATGCAGTGTAATTTATGCTTCTGATCGAGTCCCAAACAACGTCAGTATTACAATAGTAAATGCATAAAGATTTCACAGGTCTGCAAAAAAAAAAATTTGGACAGCTGTTTTGGTTTAGTTGACTGATTCACGGTTTTTGGTGCGCTGAATCCAAAAATGACAGCTGTTTTGTCCTGGGACGTCAGGTTTTCAAACAAACGGGTGGTCATCGTTTAAAAAAATCTCTTAGCACAGCCTGTTGTCCCAGCAGCATACACAATACTTTTAAATCCCCACATACCAACCAGTTTTGGTTTTGATAACCCACTTTCTTGAGTACCAACTCCAAGTTCCCATAAGGCTCCTTCAAGTACAGCGAATGAGCAACAGGAATGGATGCATAACGGCCACCATTGTGAAGTAAAACTGCATTTAAGCTTCTTTTGGAAGAGTCAATGAAAAGCCTCCATTCAGAAGAATCATACTGAACATGGAACTGAGCCATCAACCCCTCTAAATCAGAGCAAAACACCAAATTGCCCTCATGAAAAAAGTAAGACAGAAAGTCTTTTTCCCGATGTCTGTACCATGCAAAAGATGTACATTCCATCAACAAATTTTTGCTTTTAAGTCTAGAACCAAGTAGTTCAGCAGATTGCTTAGGTAGATCTAGGTCTCTCACCAAATCATTGAGTTCCTCTTGCGAGAAAAGTTTTGGTTCGTCAACTTCAACATCTGAAGAACTTGATCTGTCTTCAGGCTGAGGTACAGTTCCATTCTCGTCAGGCCAATTGACTTCATCCAGGTTTGTAGGGGGGTTGGGCACAGGGATGTCTGGACCATGGGAAATAGGACAAATAGCAGAAGGAAGATTGGGATACGTGATGGTGCACTTCCACTTTGAATTGTACCCCTTCACATCACAGGAACAGAAATAACAATCATCACTATGATTCTTTTGCTTGCGCCACATAATCGGAATTCCAAATCGAAAAGCTTTTATCTCGCCTTTTGACCAATTACGAAGATCTTCGACGCACTGCTTACATACTTTATGAGGAACCCAAACTTTATCTTGGTCACCAAGTTTTTAACAAAATCCGTAATATTCAGCTGCTGCTTTTTCACCATGAACTCTCCACATATGAAACAGAAACTGTCAGGCGAATTTACACACTTTCTTGGAGGCATTGCACTAATTTTAAACCACACAGACAATAGCAGGATGACGACTGAAATTAAATACAAGATTGTGGAGGAATCAGAGAACAAGTTAATGCATGAAAGAACATCTCCAGGAAGGCCTTAGCAAGCACACTCAACAATGCAGTGATCACCATCAGGACCAATAAACATGTATTTCCATGTTTTTGGGAGCACTGGCAGTGAAAATAAATTTGTTTTTCGATGTTCAATTTTTCCCCCCCCCCCAAGTATGATGAATTTGAAATTTAGCGATTTCCAGCTACCTGTTTGACCAAGGCACTTTTCGATTGTGAAAAAACCTGACGTCCCAGGAAAAAACGGTGGTCATTTTCGAATTCAGCGCACCAAAAAACATAAGAATCAGATAAAATTATGAAAACAGCTTTTTGGTTGCAGACCTGTGTTATCTATACAGATTTTAGCCAAAAGGTGAACTAGACAATCCCTTTGGAGTATATACCTAGATTTTATGACAGCGCTATAAAAGAGATTTCACCCTGCGCGATTATATGATACTGTGTGTCTGAGGTATTGAGTTTTTACACTATTTAATACAATATCAGACTGCTCTTTTGGGAGACCTACAACATCGGGATAATCATGACATGCACAATGTTGTGACTATAATCAGGGGCTCACTGGCAGACTTTAGCCCGGGGGGCAAACACATTTCACTGGCCCATAAGTAGCAGCTCACCCTTAAAGTGGGTTTTTGGTACAATATATATTTATCAATATAAAAAAGGCTATTGTAGTGTTGCTTAAGCCAGCGTTACTTTATTATTATAAATATAGCCGATATTAATAAATATAACCATTTCCCACAACAATCATAGGTATTAAATAATACATAATCACATTTAAATAATAGACCTTATTTTCTCCAAACAGTCCACAATCAATTAATAGCTTCCAAACCACCCCAGCAATAAATTAAAGGTCCAATTACCCCATCATAAATTCATGGGCCCCACTATTAAATTAAATTGCCCTATCACCCCACAAATAAAATAGCACCCAATAATTAGCCTCTACATGCACCCCACAATTAAATTAATAGCCTACCTCCCACATTATATTAAGACTCCCCTGCCTCATACACATACTACATTCATTTATTGACTCCCTCACACACACTACATTCATTTACTGGCCCCTCACACCACACAATACATTCATATGCTAGCCCCCTCACACACACTGCATTCATATGCTGGCCCCTCACACACACTACATTCATATGCTGGCCCCTCACACACATTAAATTCATATGCTGGCCCCTCACAGGCACTACATTCATAAGCTGGCCCCCCACACACATTAAATTCATATGCTGGCCCCTCACACACACAACATTAATATGCTGGCCCCTCACACACACACTGCATTCATATACTTGTCCCTCACACACACTGCATTACTGAATTCATATGCTGGCCCCTCACACACATACAACATTAATATGCTGGCCCCTCACACACACACTGCATTCATATGCTGGCCCTCAAACACTGCATTCATATGCTGGCCCCTCACACACTGCATTCATATGCTGGCCCCTCACACACACAACATTAATATGCTGGCCCCTCACACACACACACACACACACACACACACACACACACACACACCATTAATATGCTGGCCACACACACACACACACAACATTAATATGCTGGCCCCTCACACACACAACATTAATATGCTGGCCAATCACACACACACACACACACACAACATTAATATGCTGGCCGCTCACACACACACAACATTAATATGCTGGCCCCTCACACACACACACAACATTAATATGCTGGCCACACACACACACACACACACACACACACACACACACACACACACCATTAATATGCTGGCCCCTCACACACACAACATTAATATGCTGGCCAATCACACACACACACACACACACAACATTAATATGCTGGCCGCTCACACACACACAACATTAATATGCTGGCCACACACACACACACACACACACAACATTAATATGCTGGCCCCTCACACACACAACATTAATATGCTGGCCAATCACACACACACACACACAACATTAATATGCTGGCCGCTCACACACACACAACATTAATATGCTGGCCCCACACACACACACACACACAACATTCATATGCTGGCCCCTCACACACACACACACTACATTCATATGCTGGCCCCTCACACACACACACTACATTCATATGCTGGCCCCTCACACACACTACATTCGTATGCTGGCCCCTCACACACACACACACTACATTCATATGCTGGCCCCTCACACACACTACATTCGTATGCTGGCCCCTCACACACACACTACATTCATATGCTGACACAAACACACACACTACATTCATATGCCGACACACACATACTACTTCCGCACACTCCTCACTTACCTGGTTCCATCAACGCGCGCCAGCAAGTTTTTTCATCTCTTTTTCACACATGGGATGGCACCAGTCACGTGGTGCACGTCCCATGTGACTACAAGAACAGCGCACAGAGTGGGAGGGAACGGGGACGGATCGGTAGGATGTGTGGAGAGTGTGGCTGGTCCTGGGGGGAGAGGCCAGCCACCTAGTCTGTAGGGACCAGCCCAAAATAATCTTTTTTTTTCCAGACCAGGAAGCATATGCACCCCTGCCCAGCCCACCCTTGACTATAATCATCTGAGAAGAAAAAAAAAATCTTTTTGATATCTGTTATTTATTGTCTGCATTTTTGTCAATTGATATTTAAATAAGTAGAATTTACTTATAGTAATACAGATTCCAGACAGCTTATGCTGGCTTGTATTCCTCAATATCAATTTTCTAATCCTATGGCACACCTTTCACTATAGTCTTGATATTGAATAAAATGAATTTTACCTGCAAAATCAAACCAGAGCCTCTACTACTAATAGTGTATTCAAACTTGGACTTTCTGCTCCTCCTCAGCTAGTAGCTCTCCAATCCCCAGCAGACATATGGCTGTCTCAGGTACAGTCCAATATGGATAAGAATACGGTGCCCTGGTTATAGAACGAGAGACAAATTGAACACCTTGAACTTTGTCACGTTCCTCAAACAAATGAACAATTTTTGCAGTGTGGCAGGGCGCATTATCCTGCTGAAAGAGGCCACTGTCATCAGGGAATACTGTTGCCATGAAGGGGTGTGCTTGGTCTACAACAATGTTTAGGTAGGTGCTATGTGTCAAAGTAACATCAACATGAATGTCAGGACCCAAGGTTTCCCAGCAGAACATTGCCCAGAGAATCACAATACATCTGTCAGCTTGCCTTCTTCCCATGGTACATCCTGGTGCCATCTCTTCTCCAGGCAAACAACACACACGGGCCCAACCACCCACATGATGTGAAAGAAAATGTGATTCATCAGAGCGGGTCACCTTCTTCTATTGTTCCATGGTCCAGTTCTGGGTGTTCACATGTCGGTTGTAGCCACTTTCAGTGGAGGACCGGGGTCAGTCAGCATGGGCACTCTGACCGGTCTGTTACTACGCAGCAAGCTGCGATGCACCGTGTGTTCAGACACGTTTCTATGATAACCAGCATTAACTTTTTCAGCACGATGTTAGATAGAGTTTCTTCTTTGTTTTTTTTGTTTAAAACTGGAGTAGGGAAGAAGGACAAGATTTGGGGAGAATGGGTTCAGATACAGTATGTGAACACATTTCAAAAGCTATTCTAACAAAAATGATTTTAAGTATATAATGGCAAAGCCTGAAATAGCTGTAAAATATCTAAGTAAAATGAGGAAGCTTATGTGTCATGAAGGATCCTGTCTTACACCATCATGAGAAGGACACGGACGCGGCTTCAAGCATGGCCAAATACATATTTGCAAGATATATACTTATAAATAACTCTGATCAGTTATGGTTGTCATTGTGTGAGTGGAGGATAATTGATGCCAGACATGTAGAGGTAAGTAAGTGCTCACTGCTAATAATAGTCACAGTGTGGCTAGGAGTAGGTGTGAGTCTGACCTCAGTTAATTTTGTCAAATAGAATTTTCCTGTAAAATAAAACACATCTGAAGGTCTGTGCTGCACAGAATAAGAGAAATGTAAGTGTCTCTGCTGCTAAGAGGACCAACAGACAATCCAATATTACGCAGTCTATAGAGCACAAGGCATATACCTACTATAAGATATCATTCATATGTATGAGTAAATGTATCTCTCAATTTATATAACAGTTGAAACAGCTCATATAGAAAATGTGGATTAACAACATGAAGGCATAAGACCAATGTGTCCTTCAAGGAGGAAGTCCAACTAAAGTCCTTATTGTAAGTAGGTGGGGTTCCAAATCAACAATGTTACTGAGATATATTCCTCCAGTCACATGTGTCAAGTTGTAAGTTCCATAGAACTTATGTGTGGCATATCCAGCTAAAATGTTACATCTACCCACAATCAACTATCTTGCAACCCTACCTGTGTTTCCAACTAGCGCTCTTTTACTCTCCTCCCCTTTGCTTCCAAAATACTTGAGAGGCTTGTGTCAAATCTCTAGGATTTATGTTTGTAAATATTGGGTTGTTGGATTCCAATAGCAGGAAGAGACTTTAGTGGGAAGAGGTACTTAGGATGTAAGCTCGTTTGAGCAGGGCACTTCTTCCCTCGTGTCTCCACACCGGTTCTTTTGCTCCGTCCTTACTCCATTTGTCTGTCCCGGAGTTTCTGAAGCATTGGTACTTTGTGTTTACTGTTCTGTACTGTTTAACCCTGTATGGTTTACTGTTTGTACTATGTACGGCGCTGCGGACACCTTGTGGTGCCTAACAAATAAATGATAATACTGTACCTTTAAAAATACAGAGAGTGAGTCTCATGTAGCCGCAAGACCAGGGATTAGCCAGGGATCCAGAAACAAATAAGGTAGTCTTCTGAAAGCCAGGGGTCAAAGCCAGAGAAGAAAGCTGTCAAAAGAGCCACCAGTTAAAACCAGTGAAGAAGTCATCCAATAGCCATAGGCCACAGCTAGAGAGTAGTCAGCCAATAGCCAAAGACCAAAGATAGAAAGGGCAGTCATCTGTGAGTCAAAGGCCAACAGGATGCAGAGTGCTAGATTAAATAGAAACGTTCATTAACCTGTACGGTGTTGTTCCCAGGAATGCGCTTATATAGGCCTGAACATGTGACTGAAACCTCAGGTGCTGGCAACTAATTACTAGAAGCAGGTCATTAGCTCTGATGCAGTTTTACACAGAAGTGATGAAAAGGATGCAGCAGCTTATTAACGGACTGTGTTTCATTGCACAGAGTCCAGCAGAGTTGTCAAGTAATATGAAGAAAACCTGTGTCTGTGGATCAGCACCACCATGTTGGAAAAGTGGGGCAGCACCACCATGTTGGAAAAGTGGGGCAAACCCAAATGGAAACCCCAACGTGCAGACAGTGAATATGTCAGAGCATATGAAACATGTGGACCACCGCAGGCTAAGTCAAGTACTGAATAAGCACGAGATTTGACAGCTTATCTTCTTTTATTCAATCTTCAGCCCTCTGTAATTGGACTTTCACCATCTACTTTCCACGGAGACTGTCCTCACTAATGTGACCAATGTTCTGCTCACAGTTAAGTCGAAGGATCACTTCTCCATAGTCATCCTCATTGACCTCAGAGGTTTCAGGGATTAGTTTTATATCAGGAAGACCAGAGCTCTGGACAATTAACTTTGTCAGGGACATTGTAAAGAATTGCGAAGAACTGAAAAATACCAGTACAATCACTGCCATGGGGACGAGACTTTAACCCAGATCTCTTTACAGCTGAGGGAAACAAGATATTGGGGCTTCTGACATTATTAAACACAGATTTTCACAACTTTAAGTAAAAGGAAGATGTATAAAGCGGTCTTCATAGTACATTGTATTTTGTAAGGTTTATATCTTTATAAATATTGTAAACTTTTTTTCTTTTTTAAAATGGGAGTAAAGCCCAGGTGCTTCCAGATTGGCCACGGGATTCGGCAACAGTGTGAAGAGTTCACGCCACTATTAGATGTCATGATTGGCTGAAATGCAACCTTGGGATGATTATGCTAAATATTATTAACCATCTTCAAAAGTTAGTATGCATATGCTCGAATGCAGATTTTTGGGTATCGTTGACATTTGTCTCCCTACACCACAGGAAGTTTATATAAATGTGACTCAGATGTGGACACATACAGATACGTCTATCAAGAGGAGTATATTTTGAATTAAGGCTGACAACAAGATAAGCAATGACGATGATTAGCTAATTGTGTTTTAACCTCTCCAGTTTATAACATTTTAAACATTGGCATTTACTTGAACGTACCCTTACTGTACCTGCCCTACACTTGCACGCTATTTGCTTCCTTCAATTTGCCTCTACAAGTGTAAGGAGTCATACAGGCAGAATGTTATTTACAAGGCATATATGTTAGGCTGCCGGTTTGATAACTTGAACAGATGACAGAGGTCTTCACCTTTAGCAGCCGCCTTTCCCGTAGAGCCTCATGTGCTCACAGGTACTCGGATGACCCCAGGACTTAACTCTTAGTATAGTGCAAGTTCATTATACAACACCGCAGCGGCAGGCCAAAGGAGGCCGAGTAGATGATAGCAGATGGTCAGACATTAGCCGACGTCAGGGGTCACAGACAAAACAGCCAAGATACAGGACAAAGGGTCAGGGTCACAGGCAAGGTCCAAGGTACAGGCAGAGGGTCACAACGGCAGATCAGATAATAAACAGGCAGAGTATCCACAGGGACAAGAGGAACCTGACAAGGCAGGTCAGCTACAGAGTAACTCCACGCTATAACCAGCAGGGAGGCTAAGCCCTCCCTGCCTTAAATACTGGAACCAGCCAATCAGGGCTTTGCCCAGTAATCACCACCATGCCAGGACTAATTAAATAATGGAGGTCTAATTATCCCGCAGGCTGTAGCGCACGCACCCGGCTGCTCTGAGTGGCGGGGGCGCAATAGTAGAAATTTTGGCGTCTGCCCATTGCCCTGGCAACGGTTGACACTGAGAAACAGGAAGTGAAGTCCCGGTCATCATGGAGACGGCTGGGACGCCAGAGCTAGAGGGAAGCCTACGACTGCCGCGGCTCCTGACAATATGGAGTCTTTTTTAGCTCTTTGGTACAGATTCTAGGGTCAGGTGGTTCTGGGCTGTGTGTCCGTTAAAGGAGCACAGCCCAGAACAAACAAAGCAGTGCAGTCAGCGGTTAACACATGGCACAAGAGTTTGTTTGGCTACAAGATTCTTTCCCCTTTGATCTCTCTCTCTCTTAGGGTCCTTTCTGTAAAGGGCCTGGGCAGTGTTTCAATCAACGTGGCCTTTGAGGCCAAAAGAGGGGTAGTCTCTTTGCGCCACAAGTTAGCGCTTTTAGGTTTGCTATATATCCAACTCTTCCTGTGACCAGTCCCAGCAGCAAGGTATATGTTTGAATCAAGCTCTTTAAATTGTGTTAAAGAAATCAGGAAATCAAAGTTCAGTTTAACAATTAAGGTACAAAAACAACATTGTCAGTACATTGGTCACAACTGTCAGTATACACAAAAACAAGATTAAAACTATTATTGTTCAGTTAAATAATGAACACCTCCAACTATCTATATAATAATGCCAGATTTTCATAAATGAACAAAAGGGGGTATTAGATCAGATAAAATTGTGTACCAAATAGCCCATTAACAAATTGGTTAGACTCCGTGCCACAGATGTTCCCATTGCAATTCCAAGATATATATACGTAAAACATCTTACCCTGTCTAAAATAATTATATAAGTAGTAATTGAAAAGACATCAGTGGTGGAAGTGGGGGTGCATGCGGGGGTATGCCATATCGCCTCTTCTCCTACTGCCTTCATTGTAACACTATCAAATTCCATTTACTTATATTCTTATGACATTTCAATACTGCCGCTTCTAAATTTCCACGGATAGAAAAAAAAAATACAAATAAAAAAATAATCAAGCTTCTACGTTGGATGAGTTGGTGTGATTCTTCAAGAACCAGGATACTACAAAAAGACATACAATATAGCTTCCTCATGTACACTTTGGCCATTTTGGAATAAAACTGTCCAATGGGGAGAACTTATTTCTTCATCTAACAGATTTGTGTCTTTGTACTTATTGGGAAGAATTATGGACATGCCAGAGTTCCAACTACAATGGTGTATTATTACAAAAAAACAACGCTAGAGAGAGAGAACAAGAAGGCCTGTATTGTGTCTATTTATTACACTATTGACACTTGGAACAGTAATAAAATAGATAAAAGCAAGCCTGTTTCCCTTAGGAACCAAGGTAAAACTACTGCATGGCTCTTGTCTGTTACATTTCAATTTATTCACACACATCCCACATTATTTTACTCTTAGAAAAGAAAATACTTTACTTGTTAAGTTCAATTGCGCCAAGTTTAAGCCTTACCATATATTTAACCCAATATGAAGAAGCAAGAATCTACATCACAGACTTGATAAGCAGTTCAGCATTTGTCATAATTAGAAACATAAAGCAATACATTTAAGACACAGCTTAAGTCTTAATTGCCAAAAACCAAATTGTGGAGATGTGGAGGTCCCTGGGCAGTCCAGCGTGGTCTAACGGCTAACACTCCTTTGTCCAATGGCTAACATTCCTTTGTCTAATTTCCCCCATTATTTTTCACCTGTTCAAGCCCACCTTTCCCACTTGCCCAAGCATGAACAGAAAGAAAGGAGGTAGAACAAAGAGCCTCCATTCAATTGTCTCGAAAGCAACCACTTTTCTCATACTTCATATCCAGGCTGATTAGCATTAAGCTAATGAGATTTCTAGAATTCAGTGACTTTCCCTTCTTACAGATGCACACATTCACAAGATAAAAAGCCTTCAGGTTTCCCTCTATTATAATTGTATGAATATAATAGAAGTCAGGTCATTAGATATGTTGGCATACACATTCGTTCAATGGAGGGGCATTAATTCAGGAAGATGAAGCGTATGAATTTCTAGATTGCTTAACCAAACCCTTCGTGTCAGCTCAAAATTCACATTAAATTCCTTCTTGCAAAATGGGCTATAGGGCTCTATTTGCACCCCTTGCATTGCAGTATGGTTTTATCCAGGATCAAGTTTACTCCTTTTCTTTGTCTGACATCAGGCCCCTAGACTCCAAGATCTATTTGCGCTCTCTGTATAATTATATACAGTATGTATACATACACACAAACACATACAGTGATTGAGGTGGAAATTTAGAGGTGGGGGTATGGAAAATGTAAGTGAATGACATATGATAGTTTTACAATGAAGGCACGCCACTGTCTACAAGGCCCACTTTGGCCACCAAGATATAATTTTTTTTAATTATTCAACTGGAAAAACCATAACACACTTGCTAAGATTACTTGGCCACACTGATTCAAGTTCAATAGATTGTCTGAAGCAATACTACATGTTTCTCCTCTTTAACCGTGCAGTTTCCTCGGACAATCTATTGAATACTGTTGCCACATCTGATTTACCGATTCCTGGTAACTTTATTACTATTGACACCAAGTAGGGAATTGTACAATTGCTGCAGGGACACAAACATCTGAGCGCAATGGTTAAGTGTCAAATAGGTGTATTAAAGACGTGTTATGGATATGGGTAATCCTCTCAGCACAAATTATGTGGTGAAATTATTAGTGTTTTGAACTGAAGGTCCTGATTGTGGGTTATTTTTCCATATTTATTTTTAGAAACGACATGCCCTGTTCATACAATTGACTGGTAATCCCTGTAATTTTCAGGTGCCAATAGACTTAGCATTATGCTTATATTGCTGCTATACAGTGTACTATATTTTATTACTACATGGCACACATGAAATTGAGAACAAATTTAGTTTATATCTACTGAACAGCAGATATTACAGAATATATGGTTATGTTTTTGCTGCTCTCTCTCAGAATCATTTCCAGATTCTGCTGTATATCAGAGTTGTGTGTGCTGGAGGTTGCTAAGCAAGCATACTCGCCTTGCTTTCTGACCTGCTAACGGGGACTTCACATTACAGTTGATTTATCAACTGTTGCAAGACTCATCACTGCTCACTACCTAACAGCTGATCAGTCAACACTTCCTGCTCACATGATTTTTACCCAGCGGATGATTGTTTATTATGTAGTTTCTGGCCATTCATTGCCATTATTGCCTTGTTGGTGTTCGGTTTACTTAGGCTAGATCCTGTACCTCTGTCTTAAATAGATTGGCGTATCTTCTGCTGCTAGATTCAGTGTGTTTGACCTTGGCTGCTGGATCTCTGCCTGCCTTTGAACTCTCTGCCTGTTTATTGATCTAATGTACCTCACCTGCCCTCTAACTCAGCCTACAGCTTGACTGTTCTCTTTTGTGCCCTGTCAGTCTTGTTTTGTCTACGTGTGACTCCATAGCTGAGAGTTTCCCAGACTGTACCTCACTCATGGCTGATCACTGGTACTCTGTGCCCTAGGTTAACAGGGTGGCTCTGGGAAAGGCTGCTGCTAATGGTGAAAAACATCCCGCGACATAGGTTCTGTATAAGGGTTATCAGTCGCAGATTGTAGTGTTCATAACAGATATTCTCTTAAAGATTTAGTATTTAATGCTCTGTGTGCGCGCTTTTCTCTTTATTGGTTTCATATACATGGAAAATTGGTATTTCCTTTTTTTGAGAGAAGCTGTCAGCATTATTATTATTTTAAAAATTGTAGCTGCGTTTGATGCCTAAATTTCTCACTGGTGTTTTTTTCCCTCTTATAACTATACATAAATAACAGCAAACACAGAAAGCTTTCTGAACAATTTAATGGTTTAAAAAGATAAAAAGTGAATTTAAATTAAATAATTAAAAAAAAACACAGCTAAAAATATTACAAGTTCCTCTGCTCTTCACTTCCAGGGAAGAGTTGTGAAGTCTCAGAATTTATCCAAAAGTTGTATCACAGCAATGGTCGTGCTCTGACCAAAAATAAAGGCTCCGCACAGGACAGAGATGATCCCCCAGGCAACTAGACATGATCTGCAGAGACAACAAGAGATACAATTTCAGAACAGATTTAGGTGGGGATTAATGTTTGAGTGGAGTTTTGCATTTTAACATAATCAACTTTGGGCATGGGTACCCTGCTAAATAGAGAGCAGCTTGGAGAGGGGGAGGGGGGGGGGGTATGAGCAAAAACAATGCTCTTCTATGGGGAAGATAGGGGATATAACAGTCACACCACTTTCACGTACACATGTTGTACAATTTTGAAACCCTTAAGGCTGGGTACACACTAAAGGTTTTTCAGCCAACTATTGGGTCAATCGAGCGATAAACGACCGTTCGTGCCAATATCACGTTAGTGTGTACAACTAAACGATGAACGATACTCGTTCCAAAGCACTGATCATCGTTTCAATTGATTGATCAGCAGAACCATCTTCAGAACGACATCCTTTCAATCCTGCAGTGTGCATGCACTCACAATTGGGATCTCAATAGAGTTTACAGAGTTGCGATCCTTTCAGACGACGGTTATGAATGTTGAAGAGCACAGATCAGAGGATAAATCTTTTAAGACATGTACAGCGTGTACGCATAAATCAGTATGCTGATCGGGCCGTGTTTTTTTTTTAATTCAGCCGTTTGTTAAATAGTTTTAGATAACACATTGGTCAGAAAATTCTGTAGTGTGTACCCAGCCTAATATGAGCAGTAATGGACGAAGACGCTTAATTTAAAATGCAATACATTGCACACCCCTTGAGGGGGGAAAAAAAAATAAAAAAAAAAATCTTGCACTTTTTAATATGTAAATTAGTGTGATCATTTCAACCCAATAAGGAGGCAGTGTTGAAATTTGGGAATTTATGATCCAATATGTCCTACAATGACCAAAATCTTTTTCAGAAGCACGATAAGCATATCCGCCAGTACATGGGATGTTCACACTCACTAATTACTCATGAACACCAGCTCAGAAGATGGTTAAATTCATGCAGGCATGCAAACAAAAGTAAAATACAGAAGTAACAGTAATTTCACCCTATAGCGATTGAATGTACAGCAAGTGCAAAAAAGACGAGCAAAGTTGTAAAAATATATTCCACACACTAGATCAGTGGTTCCCAAACTGTCAGTTCGCGGCACCCTAAGATTCTCCATAACTTTTTCAAGACACCACTGCAAAATAATTACCGAGCAGTCCTGTTTTATAAGTATTTGGGTCAAAATAACGTAATAAGTATTTAGGTCAGGACAAAAAATACTTAGTAAGTTGTTTGCAAAAACACACTTAAATCCAAGGGAAAATATTTATTTATTTATTTTCAATTCTATTTTTTGCAAAGAATAATTTACAGCTAACATTAAGAGGAATAAAATCAGACAAAAAATGTACAAAAATCCTCACGCTCTGCCCTCCATTGCTGTTTCCCCATCACCATTTCCATTCTGTTTCTTTACTTGCCATACTTGGCCTTCTTTCTTCCATCTTCTCTCTTACCAATCAGGCGGCACCTGGGACCCAGCATCCTCCTCTCTCCTGCCGCTGCTCACTGAATACGTCGGACGTGATGACGTTACTCCTGACATTCCGTGAACAGAGAGGAGGGAGGAGGATGCTGGGTCCTAGGCGCTGCCGGATTGGCAAGTATTTTTTTTTTTTTCCCTGGCCACGGAACCCCTGCGACACTTTGGGAACCACTTCACTACATGCTTGTGCAATATTGTTATAGAAATGTATATTTTAACTTATGTAGAATCGATATGCAGTAGATTCATTTGATTATTTAACAGTATTGTTTAACAAGAACTAATGCGTCTGTTGACTAATTGCTATCTGGTAAACAAACACATATACACACTGCAACCCTCATCAGTCTGCAAAACTGCAATATCTGCCAAATTATCTTATCCTAGCTTTTCCCTATACATGCTTGCTTTCTGTGCCAGGCTGTATTTCTTGCTTAAAATTTCTTTGGAATGCATAATTAATTCGGGCTTATACAGAATAGTTTGAGGCTATGTATACAAAATATAAATATCACTAACTTTTTCCGTCTGCCCACTGGTTCAGTTTGCATAGCACAAATCAGACACATCCCTAAAAATATAAAAAGAAGAATAAATACAAATACAAATACAATACATGCTTAATCTAGAGACACATGAGAAATGAAGATCTCATAGGGCCTGAGAGTCATTAAGAAGAGCAAAGCATAAAAATGGTGTAACTTTGCACCTGGGCAAAACCATGTTGCATTGGAGGGGGGGGGGGGTATATTAAAATGTGGGGACAAATTTATAGTTGAGATAGAGCATTTCCTAGATCAACTTTAAATTTCAGTGCAAAAGTAAAGTTATCAAGTATTTGTGCGCTACATGAAAAAACAGTAAGTCAGTATTTAACTTATGTGCAAAAATAAACTAATTTGCACCCCTTGCATTGTAACATGGTTTGTCCAGGATCAAACTTGCTTTTTTTTTTGCTTAACTCTCCTTAATGACTCAGGCCCATAATGTTTTTCATGAACAATACCAATTCATTTTTATCTACAGTGAACCCTGTTGTTCCTGTGCCAGGCATTATTGCGAAAAAGGAAAATCCTGCAGCACGTTCCCTACACTCAAAACTTAAAAAGTTAATAGGACCACTATAGTAGTAACTAAACCTAGCAAACACATAAAAGAGCAAGCAAATTTTACAAGAAACAGTGGCTTTACTTGCACATTTTAATAAATGACTAAAATGTTTATAACTATCAGTTATGCCCTCTTAACATTCTGCACAGGTTATTACAGGGGAAGATGCTTGTCTAGGTGATCAAGCAGGCTGTTATTGATAGTCTTGCTGTGCAAAAGTACAATTTATTATTATTATTATTAATAAGTAGCTACATATTATGCAGCTCTTTACAGAGAATATTTAATCATTTGCATCTGTGTCACAGCAGGTTAACCAACTGCAGACAACTTTTTCATCTAAGGCAGATCACTTAGAGACAGAATATTACTCTCCAAATCCAAAACGGACAGTCTAAGTCAGAGCCCACATTTTTACTCTATTATATTTTACTTTTTAGCAGAGCAGCAATAGAGTTTCAGATTGATAGGGAACAATCAGATTTTAGTGGTCCTAAAAAAAAAAATGGTAGAATAAAGAAGTTTACCTGGGAAGATGAAGATGAAGAAAGCACTGATTCCACCTATGATGGAGATGACCTCACTGATATCTGGGACAAACAGTGCAATGATGAGTGTGACCAGGATCCAAAGCACGGTCAGTATGACCCTTACAAACCGTTCATATGAATCACTCACATATACAGTCATGTGCTTGAGGTCCAACCAGAGTTCCTGAAGCACAGATCTGAAGAGGAAGAAAACAAGAAAATGAAAGTTAATGAAGGGAAAAGCACAACATAGATTGACAGGGGAAATATATGAGTAAATGCGGCAATATAAACAATAGCAGCAGTTTTCATTTACAAACAAAAAAAAATAAAAAAATAAAAAAAAAAATGGTTAAACAAGGTGCACACTAAGCCTTAGTGACTAAGGGGTAAATGTATCAAGCTGCGAGATTCTGACGGGTTTGAAGAGTGGAGATGTTGCCTGAAGCAACCAGATGTTATCTTTTATTTAGTACATTCTACAAAATACCGTATTTCCCCATGTATAAGACATACCTTTTCCCCCCCAAATTTTGGGTCTAAAAAAAAGGTGCGTCTTATACACTGCAAGTCTTACTTACCTCAATGAAGAAGTCGGCACCTGGATGTGAGAGAGGAGAGAGGAGTCCCCGCTGGCTGTATGGAACAGATTGTCCCCGCTGGCAGGAACCATCCCTATGCGAGCTTTAACCCAGCGATTAAGAGGAGCAGTGGGGGTAACTTGCACTAGAGGCTTCAGTGATGAGGTGCTGACTCTGATCGATCCAGGTGAACCGGAAGTCCCACCGCGTAACCGGAAGTAGCGGGTCCGCCGGGCTGTTCCAACTCCAGCCCCTGGTCTCCACCGGAAACAGGCCACAATTTCCGTGATAGGTGCTCCGAGAGGTAAGGCACTCAGCTAGGAGCCACCAGGGCCAGGGGGGACTCTCAGAAGGCGGGGGCACCCGGGAATCTGGAAACCGCCTGGAGGGCAGCATGCTCAGAGCATCAGATGGCGTGGGACGTCCAGCCGGCAGTGGGAGACCCCAGTCGTCTCAGGAAGCTTTTTTTTCATTTTGGGTCCCAAAATTAAGGTGTGTCTTATACATGGGTGCGTCTTATACTTGGGGAAATACGGTAGCTAGAATCCGATTACTATAGGCAACATCTCCACTTTTCAAACCTGCCAGAAACGCATAGCTTGATACATTTACCCCTAAGAGTGCTAGTGAATCATTGTCACAAGACCCACTTGTAACATGTGGGCGTGAAAGTGTTAATCAAACTCACCTGGCCTGTCTAAAGATTACAAAAATCCACCTAAATTATACCAGAAACTCCCTATTTACTGAAAACCATATCTGTTAAGCTGCTGAACCCAATAAGTTTATTGCTGCCATTGCTGTTACCATCTCTGTTCTGTCATAGGCAATCTCCACGGCCTATATGGTGACAGCAGCGGACAATGAACATGGCTCTTTTTCCAGTCGTGAGCAGGACACTTAAGAAAAACACAGGTCTATATAGTTACACCAAAACGACAGATAACCCCAATAGTGGCCATGCACCACGAAAACAAAAAAGTATCCTCTAGAACAAACAGGGGAAGGGCGTTCAGTTAATGTAAATAGGGAAGGGCAATTATATGTTAGCCAGCACCTGACAGATTTAAGATATCTACTGTGACTGGTTCCTGTTCCATGTCTCTGCCTTCAGCTGTCTTTCCTCATTCACCACTGGAAGCTGCACAGAAATGCCAGTCACCAATGACCTCATCATCGGATGCTGATAATGTTGGTGCCCAAGAACAGCCACAAGCACTTTTCCCCCCCACTAGCATCTACAATTGTTATTTTGCTACCTTATGTATCAAGTTTTCCTCATAGCTCTTAAGACTAACCCAATCTTGGCAAGGTCATCTTTACCTTCTGTTTTAAGTCATTGTAAGCAATTATTTTTGCGTCAGGATCCCCTCAATGTAAAGTGCTATGTAATATGTTTGTACTTTGTAAATAAAAGATAATAATAAAGTCCTGCCACCACTAACATTTAGTTCCAAAGCTGACACTCTAAGGAAGTGTCCCTCATCAGGAGCTGTGGCTTAACTGATATATGCACTGTTCTGGTAACACAGAGTTGTGGGTTCGATACCCCATCCGAGCCAAGCTCATTGTGATAGTTCTAAGGAAATGTCTCAATTATTTACTCCCAAAATACAATGACCTAAATAAATCAGTGGTACTCTAAACCAAAACAATTCCCTGCATAAATGTAGCGTTCTAACAGAGCACAACACTTGAATTGAAGAACACAAACACAGAACCTTATTATATGGAGTTTAATATGACAAAAGTCACAATGGAGATAAATTGAAATATAGGAATTTAAATGTAAAACAGTTTGTTTTATTTTAAGCTATGATAGCACACCCAGATATTCTTGTGTACTTTGCCACCTGAGGAAGGCTAAAAATTATAGACAATCAGTAAAAGATAGTGCCCCAAGAACTGACAATTTCAAAATGTTTAAAACTCCTTTCTTTGCAAAAGCCCCCCTCTGTTGTGACATCACAGCAAGTAGTGTTCTGGTTTGCTAATCTGTTTTACAACTGTTATATTGCCTTGTACTCAAACATAGTTCTAGAAATGGTTTCTATAATTATAATAACCATCTTCTGGAATATAGAACAGATATGACATGAAATTCATTAAACATGATATAATTTTCTACAAATATGCATATGAAACCTGATTAAGTTATATTGATTCCTTGGGGAGATACACTGTTCCTATAGGTTCCTTACAAGGGAATGTATATATCATTCATTCAGGTTATGTTGTTAAATATGCTGGGTACAAATGTATAGAGAGGTCTCACCAAATATGTATTATGGAAAGTATTTCTTTGATTTATTTCTTTCCTATACAAAATATGTAGTTGGAGTGACCACAAATGTGGTCCTTTCTAGACAGTTACATTGTTAAATATTTTAGTATCTGTGGGCTGGGAAATGAAAACATAGTTGGCCGGCCATCTGACACCAAACATCGCTAAACAAAATCAAAGCCAGTTGAGAAAAAAAACAGGCCTCACAAATGTATAAAATACATTAATCCCTTGTTTACTTATGCAATGATTTGGTGGAAAACCTGTTTCGTGAAGCAAATTATTATGATTATTTTTTTTTCAAAGGAGAGATCGTGACCCATTAATATTATTTTCCCAATTGTCCTGACTAGGCTAAAATCAAGGCAATGCTTACTGACAAGGACTAAAGGAACATTATACTTTAGGGTTGGTCCATTATCTCAGGTGTTATCAATTGTCATAACAAGACAACTGCATTACTTTACAATATAAAAAGAATTGGAAATATATAGTTCTATAATCATACAGGAAAACAAACTTCTACTTAAACAATTATGTATTTTAATAAAACAAGAAAATTACAAATTTTGATGATCTGTAATGTTCTGTATCATTATAAAAAAAGTGTTAATAAAGCCTTATATTCATATAAATGTTTTATGGTTAAAGCTATATACATTTTAGTGGCATTCAATTATTTTACTCAACATTACAGCACATGGATAACCCTTACGATAGATCATTTCATAATGGTTAATTTAATACCGAATAAAAAAGTCGTTGATAAAAAAATATATTAAAACCCTACTCAAGTTTTATATGGTATAAAACTCTCAACAGATCAATTATAGCAGAAATATCCCATGTAGTCCTGGAAATGTAATCGTGTGTAAGACAATATAAAAGTGCAATAAAAAAAAAATTAGAGGGATAACAAGTAATAAACATAATTTTTATGATTGAAAGGGAATTTACTCTAATTGTGCAGAAGTGGTTATTGGAATAAACTGCTATACTAAATTAATGATATTCTGCATGCAGAGAAAAATTGTTTTTAAATAAAAAAAAATATAATACTGTTTTTTATAATTTAAATGCGTTAGTAGATTTTAACATTACTATATTGACAGCGGATAAAAATCACACTGTCATGTGATCAGGAATTAAGCATAAACAACTGCAGTTAGGAATCTCATCCTATAAAATATATTGAATTAAAAGGTTGTCTTTTGTATTATTGATAATCAATCTTTTTGATGGCATTGAAATCAATACAGTAGTATAAAAGCCCAAGACAAATTGGTAAAGTTATAATCTTATAGCAGGTGTAAGCAGGGACGCTTCATAGCATATATGTGGTCCTGATGACATTTATTTCAGTGTTTTACTGATGTCTTCAATAAAGTTTGTTGAAAAGTTCCCTCCTGAGATGTAGATAAATGTTGGAAGGAAATTACAGGGTTCTTAAGGTATTTTTCCTCTCTACTATATTTTTGCTGCTGTTTTTCTATATTTTTACAATTTTGAAAATAAAATGGGCTAATATTTGTGTACAATAGTTTTCTGAGCACTTTCAGACTGACAACTTTAAACACATCATCACCATTTATTTATATAGCACCACTAATTCTGCAGCGCTGTACAGAGAACTCACTCACATCAGTCCCTGCCCCATTGGGAGTTACAGTCTAAATTCCCTAACATACACACACACACACACACACACACACTAGGGTCAATTTGATAGCAGCCAATTAACCTACCAGTATGTTTATGGAGTGTGGGAGGAAACCGGAGCATCCGGAGGAAACCCACGGAAACACGGGGAGAACATACAAACTCCACACAGATAAGGCCATGGTCGGGAATTGAACTCATGATGACCCCAGTGCTGTAAGGCAGAAGTGCTAACCACTAAGCTACCGTGCTGCCCAACACGTTATATGTTCTACATTTGGAAGCCTTTAAAAATACATTAAAATAATTCTACATAGTTCATAAATTATCAGCTTAAAGCAAACAATCATGGTCTGTAGCTTTAATATATAGATTACTTGTCAAATTATTATTATATTTTGCTATTAATACAATTAAAAGGTTCTGTTATTTGAATTAACAGAAAAATCACAATCAATTGCGTAATGCATATCCAGTAACATTCTTACCTTCCCAACAGCAGAATAATTGGATAGATGGTAATAATGGAAATAGCAAACAGCAGCCTGGCTATTATCACAACCACATCGTTGCCTGGGTAGGACATTAGAATATCAGCAGCTACACCCTCTCCAAATGTGAGGAACCCATAGAAACCTGGAAGGGGAACACAAAACGTGCTTTAAAAAAAAAAAAAAAAAAAAAAAAAAAAAAGGACTGAAAGAAACAAACATCATCGTGGAGTCCAAAAGGGACAAGTTTTCTTTACTCTCAACATAAGCTGCCGACAGTATCTGCTCTACCCTAGTCACCTCCTAGCCAAATATTTTCTAGATTTCCCAGTCAATTTACTAAGAGGCTCTAATCATTGGTTTTGTTTTGTCCCTCCCCCAATGACATCCTGTTTTCCAGATCTCCTCATGCAGAGTTGGGAGCCCAACTCTGAAACTCCAAATACACTTGTCCTCACTGCGCAAGCACAGTAAGATGGCGTGTGTCTAAATCTCTATGAAAGTTTTGAGCCTCTATAAGCATAGGAAGGGAAGACACGGATTAAGGGAATTTCCACGCACCTTACGCGGGAGAAAGCAGCCACAGTGCAATGACCGTTACAGTGCATTCCTTTATATAGACTAAGGGGCAAATGCAGGATTTGTATAGGGGGGGGGGTTTCCACACCACGTCACCAGGACTATAATTTTAGACAGTGCTTGGCTGCTCTCCAACTCTACATATCCCTATAATATAAGGGCCAGCAGTTTCTTGTAGACCCAATTCCCATTGGGCATTCAGCCATGTGCTGACTAGCCTAGGGATGGTTGGTACTATGGCAGGTAGACTCCACACTGCGGGTTTGCCTGCAATAGTGCCAATAGCCCTGGCTGGCATAGCTAAGTGCTAGTATCGGCAGTTTTGGGGGGACGCCATGCTTTTCTTCTCCCCGATTTTAGGGATTCCAATCTAGGCTTGTGACTGTACTATGAAATTGTGTACTTTTCACAGACATAATTTATGCCTGCGCTTCAGACATAAGTTAAGTTCAACTCTACACAAGACCTCGAATTTCTGGAGAAGTGGATTATTTTAGTATCAGCCAGTCGCTAATTAAAACACTTATACTTCTGTCTGGGAAAGATGTACTCTTATTGGAGCGTGGGAGGACACAGTTAAAATCTACTCTTGTAAATGGAGCGGTTAGGTGTAATACTCCTAGAACTACATAGCAGCCAAATTCAGAATGGAGCCCCCAGTCCTCAGGACCTCTAACAGTGCAGGTTTCCTGGGTGACAAGGGATCTGTTACCCAGGATCTGTGGATCTGTTAAAATGTGTCAGTCAGTAATGAATACACCTGTGCTCCAGCAAGGAGATGTGGAAAACATGTACTGTTAGGGGTGATGACCCATGGTTTAAGAAACATTGGTTTAAAACTACTTATTTTAAAGTCATATTTTCAAATTAATGGTATAGAGACTTGTAGACATGTTATTCATTAAAAAACAAAAAATGCGCTTTTCATTTGAAAGAGTGACGACTTCTCTCAGACTGTCAAATAATTGTATTAACCGGTGGTAGTGTGGGACGTTTGAGGTCCCAGATTAAAGCTGGGTACACACTACAGAATTTTCCACAAACTTTTTATGCCGATCGATTTTACATGCGATCGATGTTCCGATCGCTCGGTCCATGGACTGCATACACACTAGCCTTGTTTAGGACGATAAAGGGAAGAGCGGACGTCCCTTTAGTGACATTTTACAGCCATGTTGTCGTGAGCAATGACTAATTTCGTACTCACTGTTGTGGATCGGTCGGAAGATTATACACACTACACAACGGAAACGAGATTGGAACGAAAATATTAAACGGTACGACCAACCAAATGAGGCGACAATCGTCCATTTGGGCAGACTTTCGACCATCGTGTCACTGCACACACTGACCCGACTTTTGAACGAGCGGTCGTATGTCGGCTGATTTAGCCGATTATTGGATGAAAACTTTACAGTGTTTTACTCTCAATACAGCTGAAATCTCAAGCTCACAAGTAAAGTGAATACTGTAGAACATAAGTCCTTGCCTCTGAGCTGCCCAGAGCCCCATCTCAAATAAGCCATGTTGTGAGGTAATACAAGGTAATACAGGTATATCAATCGAGAAGCACCATCAGAGGATATGAATGGAAAACCATGCATGGACTTCAAATAAATTAATATTAATAGTAGTCTGGCAACTAAAGGTCAGTTTCTAATAAACAATTAAAGTGTCATTTCAAAATTAATTACTGGATTATGTACTTTTAAGCATTTTTATAATAAATACTGGAATGTCATCCCACTATGGCCCCGTGATACTCTGCGCACACAGCACCATGTGGATGGACAGAAAGCCAATATTATATACCTGTTAGCGAGTAAATGATGAGGCAGATAATCATGGACACCACAGACACTGCAACCCAGTTAGACAGGGACTTGTTCTTCATGCTGCTGTAAATAGTGATACAAGCTTCATGGCACTGCAAGACAGAAACCGTACATGTCAGGCTGATTGACAGGTTACTCAAGAACATGGAAGGGCCTAAGGAAACAGCAACACATAATTAGAACAGAGTTTACATTGATCTGCAAACCCTCGTTTGTAAAAGGTAGATCCTTCTCCTTTTCACCATTGAGTCGCAAAGTTTAAAGCAGATTTTAGTAAACATAAAACGATAATGCAAAAACACACTAGTATTTACAAATGTTAAAATTACACACTGGATCCAATATGCACATCTCTCATAGCTGCCTACTCTCCTGGAATGTCCTGGAGACTCCTGAATTTCTCGGAATCCTCCCGGACTCCCAGGAGAGCAGGGCAATCTCCCGGATTCTGGCCCTTCATTAGCTAAGTGGTTGGGGGTGGTGCTTAGGACGAGAGTCACGCATCATCGTGTCCCTGTTCACAGTCATAATAGGCCTGCATTCATGTCTGTTTAGGGGGCGGGGCTAAGTGACGCAATACACCAGCCCTGCCCCCACACTCCTACCCCCTCTCCCCCGGATTCAATCTTGCTAAAGTCGACAAGTATGATCTATCCCAAATACATCATGAGACACATCTTCAGCCTTACTTTTTTTAAGAAATTCTTAATAAAGCCATTATTCCTTCTTTGCTTGGTATCGTAATCTTAAAATGTTGCACAATGAGAACTTACGGAAAATGTTATATATCACCTGGCCCAGATGGCACCCACACAGGGGTGGTAAGTTCAGTACTTTACATTTTTATATTTATGGTCTCTCATAACTAGGTCAGTGTCATAAGATTATCAGAAAGTAGAGGTGGTACCAATATCTACAAAGTTGTAACAAGGATATTATAGACCTGTGAGCCGTACTTCTGTCTTGAGTAAATTATTTGAAGGTACGCTAATATAATATATTGCAAAAAATAATTTAACAGTGTCAGCATGGTTTCATGAAGGACCAGCCATACCTGACAAATGGGATTAGTTTTCATGAGGAGGCAAGTTTAAAAAACATAATCTTGATAGTGCAGTTGATATATTTGGATTTTGAGAAAGCACTTATTAGTGTCCTATGATAATCTGATACATAAGACGAGATACAAGGCGTGGTACAAGGACAAGGGAAAGGATGAGATGGATGGGTAGACGATAAGGGGCACTTATAAACTGAATATATTTAGATTTGGCTAAAGTTGTAGCGATATACCCCAGGGATTAGTATTGGGTCCTGAACACTTCAATCATTTTATTAATGATCTTGTAGATGGCCTACAAAGTAAGTTGCCCATGTCTGCTGAGGACACTAAACTATCTAGAGATCTTGTACACATAGCAGGATAGTAACATGCTACAAAATCTAATTGTGACTACCCTCAGTCAACCTTTACCAGGAGAGTTACCTGAAAGCCGAAACAGATTGTGGGAATCACGCTGAACATTGAAGCCACTGAAGAGGACACACTGAAAGAGAGCAAAATGTGGAGACAAGTTAACAGCAATATACTACTGCAGTCTACACTGCAGATCAGCAAATAGCACCAGAGGGCAGACGGAGGGTACAAGAGGCGATATGCTGAGGTTCATTCACCATGGAGAGACATTAAATCATGATACCTGCCCTGTGTGTGTACCCGATTGGCAGGAACTCCTATTACCCATTTGTAAAGTGAACCTGCTCATCAGTGGAAGGGTAAATGAAACACTAAACTGAGTATAGAAACCGCTACTGCTTATTCTGGAGGTCTATTTACGATCTATGCTGTTTGCACTGCAATAGTTAACATTATGTCTCATGGCATAACATTGTGATACATACTGTTGCTTCTCCAGTATTTTCTATGCCGGGGCTGCTCTGGGAGCCCTGATGAAGATCGCAAAAACTCTATTATGTGAAATATTATTACTTTAATTGCAGGAGAAATCTCTGTTTTACCCAACTTTAAACCCTTCATAAATTGTGTAACTGGATGCAATGGCCATTTATTGGAGAAAACTGCTGTTTTCCTCAGTTTTATGGCTCATCGCACTTTTGGAAATAGACCACTTAGAGGTCAATGGAAATTCTGCCTGGGCGCAAACTATGTTGCACTGTAAGCAGGGCAAACACTGCACAATTCGGTTTTTACGCTGCATTTTATTTGGGTAACCCAATTCCCCCTGCGCAATACATTTTTTGGGGTTTTTTTCAGATGCAAATTTTGCTGAATAGTTGATGTGCGCCCCTAATCTAAAATCAGCCCCTGTAAGACCACTTATTTTCACAATAACCTCACAGATTTAAACACACTCCAGTACAATATAGACATGACCTGTACAAGTCGAAATTTAAAATTAAGCCCTGCCAAACATTCTGTGTAATACATTCTAATATATCACCGATGTGCCTAGTAGAGACGTTCTTTTTTGAGTATGTAATAAATATTCATAAATGATAAGCACTTCTAAAATGCTCTAGCACCAATATTGCAAGAGGCCGTCTATAACTATAGGCAAGTATAATATTTTAAAAACAGCCAAACATCAATAAACAGATGCCATTAAAACCCATATAGCTTAAACACAAATCATGTTTAAGTATTTTAAATCGCATGCCTTGTAGTTTAGGCTGACATACGTATCTAGATAATCTGATGGTTTAAGATTTAGATAAGCCATGTATTATATATATATTAAATCGTTCTTATGTAGTCCCATTTGTTAACGCATACGGATGTTAGGTAAATCACTATATACACACACACCTGCTGTGCCTGCATAAATTAATCATTTGTAGTACTTCTGACAATTGTTAAATGCACTATTGATTACAGATAGATTTCCAATGCATCTTTTGGCCCCTGAGGACATAGAAATAAGTTCTGTTTTTTTTTGGAGAACTGCCCCATTCATTTTAAATGCCATGAAATGATTCAAAGCAAACCAAGAGAATACCCAATGAGGCTCGTCTTCCAGCCGGATAATCACAATTAGGATTATTCCTCTCCTAACGTCTGATTGGGAGATCTGATATCAGACTGCTGGTAAAGTCCATTTAAACAAGTTCTGTATCAGTCATGGGCAACAGGCAGCCCTGAGCCTACCCATGCAGTCCCTAGCCCTTTCCTGCTTTATGCCAAGCTGGCACCACCTGGTCTTACTTGACAGATGGAATCCTCTCTGCAGAGTTGTATTGTACCTGTTCCACCCTTACACCCAACTCAAAAGCTGATAGAAAAGTCAGCCAGATGTCAAATTGAACGGTCACATTTGTGCTATAGCTTGTAACACTTATTTTACATAAATTTGCCTGCCGATATGTTATTACGGATTGGTTACTATGTCTGTTTGGAAGGTTAGAGGGCCCCACACGCAGCCCTTGAAGAGTATCCTGTAGCCCAACACTGTTCTATGTACACACACATGCTCTGCAGAGGGTGCTAGCTGCAATACCGAAGCCTGGTTCTTATCTCATCAGTAAAACAAAGCCAGCCTGGGAGCCAGGGGCAGGCTGGGGTGGGGGCATTTTGTTCCCTGGGCCGGTCCCATAGTGAGCTGCCTTGGGCTGGGTCACCTGCCTTTGTGTCCTTGCAAATATTCCTAATAGACTGTTGAGCGGAGTCTTGCCCACTGGGCTAAAATGTGCCAGCCAGCCCCTGCCGGTAGCCAGTTCTTTCCAATCATGATCTAGATTAGTGTTTCTTTATGTAGCCAAGTTTGGCTTTAGAGTGCCATTTAATAAGCCTCAACTTAAGCACTAAACTCTTCAATTACTGCAACCATTCTATGACTTATAGTTTCCTATTGGCATTGGACGAGACTTGAGAACTCCACACAAAGGTTTTGTGTAAATGAACTTGAACGTCATTGCTAAGTTTTGTGCTACTTTTTGGTGGAAATACATGAACTACAAAACACCAAGTGAGTTCTAAAGACAATATTTTTAGCTTTCCCCCCCTCCCCACCCTATTCACTAAACAAGAGTAGGGTTAGTGTTTCTTTAGGTTGCTGCAAGGTCCCACATACTCACTTAGAATATTCACGCTTATGGAATACGTTGTGCTCCATCATGTAATACTTCACGGTGATCACCACAGTCAGGTAACAGGCAGCCAAGGTTCCAAGAATACTAAAAGGGAGAGACACATTAAATACATTACTTAGGCTAAAAGGTGTCATATTACTACAGTTTGAGTTTAGAATTATAAAAGTAAATCAATTTCTGAACAACTATTTTACAGTCTTCCATCAATAAGGCAGAGTACTAAATTCATTCTTCAGTAGACGCGGCGTCTATATTCTGCACACACTATAACCAGTGGTCGGTCTGGTCTCTCTCTATGCCTTCAAATATTATTTTAGCTCTCCAATTCCCATTATCGTTCCTGCTGAAAGTCACTATCCCTGGCCTGTGCTTATCTAACAACCTGCTTAACCGCTGCGCCCGTTCTCTGCAGGTCTGCTTACCCACAATCCTTTATGTAGCCTGCAGAGAACGCGACAGGGGTAGGATTTACAAATACATATAGCTGTATAGGTTGTTTCTATGCTTGGAAAATGTACCATAAACTATTCACACCTGTATATGTTGTAAGGGCCCCTATGTACCATCCAACAGTGGTACACCTGGAACTTCACAGGAGAGGCAGCCCCAGGGGCCGGCTGGGATGGAGGGTATCTGCCTACAGGGCCGTCCCATAGTGGGCTATCTTGGGCTGAGTCAATGGGCCACCTGATTTTTTTTTTTTTAAATGTTACCAATAGGCTGCCGAGTCAAGTCTTGGCCCCCAGGGATAAGATTTTCCAGCCCTCCTCCCCCCCCAGTGTTGGGTCCTGTAGCAGCTGCACGTCCTGTTACTATGGCAGTTTTTCCTTTTAATCTACAAATATAAAACATACATACATACTCAGCATGCAACAAATAATCATCATCATCATCATTTATATAAATAAAAATAAATAATATAACTAGATGCATACCAATTGAAACTCCTAGGGGTATATTTACTAAACTGTGGGTTTGAAAAAGTGGAGATGCTGCCTATAGCAACCAATCACATTCTAGCTGTCATTTTGTAGAATGTACAAAGTAAATAACTAGAACCTGATTGGTTGCTATAGGCAACATCTCCACTTTTTCAAACCCACAGTTTAGTAAATATACCCTCTATCAGAGTGTATCAACTTTTTTTTTTTTTTTTCCAAAAATGCTGAATTTCATTTGGCAACTTTAAATTTCCTGAATTTTAAGGTTTCTATTTAACTGTTTAACACAAAATGACGTTTACAAAGGTCACAGATGACAGTGCCATATAAAGAGCCTCAAGGAGGTTATTTATATAGCGACAATCACATTACATAGCGCTGTACAGAGAACATGTAATCATTTATATCAGTCCCTGCCCCATGGAGCTTACAGTCCTACACTACCATAAATTCCCTACCAGCAACATACACGTTCATTTTTGTTAGAAGACATGTAACCTATCAGTAGGATTTTGCATTTGGTAGATTAAATTTTTTTAAAAAAATAAAATGCAATTCCCAGGACAACGGACGCTGCTCAATACCATGATGTCTAGTTATAGAGGTGCAGAGCAGACATAAAGGGGTTAATGAACAGACTTTTTGATAAATGTACCCAGACCTTTGTTGTAATTTTATGACCAACGGCCCCCAAACAATTAAACAGTGTCAGCATTCCACAAAGAGATTTAAAGTTTTAAATCAGAATAAACATCCATTTCATGGAGACAGGAATCCGTTCAGAGGCTTGCTCACATTAAACTGAATTATCTACTGTCGATATTACCAGATTAACAGCTGAGGCAGCAAGTTCAGTGCAATTTACAAAAGGTATCTGCACTCTGAATGTCAGGTTAGATCTTACATTCATATATGCAGTGTACCATATGCAGAGAGGAGTTCAAAAAAACCTACAAATGCCTTTATAACTGATCATTCACAAACTTACTTTACGTTTTTTGTGCCATCAAACTTAAAGTGTATCATTCACCTACTCAAACATGGTCAGCCATAAGGCACAATACAGTCCCTTTATTATCTGCCCAAAAGTAATGTATCCAAAATACCTGGAAACTGGATAAAAAGGACACAAGTACAAACTCAGACTTGAGTGGGCCAAGGGCAACACTTCTAGAGCCACAGAACCAACCCTCCCACATACAAAATGTTACCAGGCTTCCACTGGACTTATAATTTTCCACCAATGCCTTAAGCCTACTGCCTCTATATTATAAAAGAGACAATAGACCATACATGCCCACTTAAGATTAGCTTTATAGATCCAGGGGAGAAGTCATGTGACATGGGGCAGGAGGAGGGCATGGTGACTTTACGTCACCATAGCCCCGCCCCCACTCTAAAAAGCCAGCATTAAATGGAGGGGGCGAAGCTTGATGACTATTAAGCCCCGCCCCCTCCATTCACTGCCATTAATTTCGCCAAATTTCGGGAGTTTTGCATACTCTTCCAGGAGTCCGGAAGGACTCCCCGAAATTCGGGAGCCTCCCGGGAATTCCGGGAGAGTAGGCAGGTATGCAATAGACTGTTCCCCAGTATTAATATGCTCGCCTCTGATGAGGTCTAGGAGAGTCAACAAACTCAAGCAAAACAGCTTGTGCCCCCATTTTGCACTGGTACCCACCACTTTGCAAGCAGCGCCCCTTCACATTTCTCTTTACTTTCTGCATTAATACATTATAAATTGCCTATTTACTAAATTATAGAGGCATGCAGAATATTGGGTGTTAGCCTTTATAACTATACAAGTAAGATTCACCTAGTTCTGATTAATATCACCATATACCAGATATACAGATTCAATAAAACAGCTGCATGCCTTCAGGACGAAGGCCAGCAATCTAAGTTGATGAGCATTGCCCGGCAATTAAACATGACAGCTCAGGAGATCGCCTTGTCTACTTTGATTGTTTTTTAAAAATCTGACCTGTTGTAAGAAAATCTGTAACGGAAACTAAATAAAGAGCCGAGATCAATTGCTCTGCAATGCATTATAGATAAACAAAACCTTAAAATGCAATTTTAAAAAAAATTCATGTTAGAGGCCTCCATGTGAAAGTGATAAATGGTTATTTTACACACAGACATTAATTCTAGGGCTGGTACTGTATATTCTGAGAAGATAACCTTCTAACAAGTGCTTTGCTATGACATTTTTTAACAGATATACAAAGAGGTAAAAGATGATAAAGGCTGCTGTAGTAGACATTGATCAATTAATAAACAGTATGGTAGTAGAAAAGTCATTAACTAGGCATGTGGGATGGACATTGACAGAAATATGGCACTGTAAGTTATAAACTTTGATTTTCTGGGAAATATTCAGGGAACGACCATGTAGAACAGTCCTTAAAAAAAATTTCAGGTTTTGTTTTATGTTTAAGCTACCTAACAGGATCAAAGTAGTTACTGTAGCATTTATGTGGGTTGGATATATTTTTTAACCCTTATAAAACAGTCAAAATAGCCAAATTAAATAAATACAGACATAATTATAAATGCTTAATTACTGCTGCTAGGGAAAATATAATCAAAAAAACAAACCAACATTTTGTTAAGACATAAAACAATTAAATTGGTACATTATGAGAAGAGATTAAGAAACAACAATTAGTGGCATGTTAGTTCTACAGAAAGCCTACAACATTCCACATTTGATTATTTAGAAGTGCATTTAATATTTCACATACGTGTAGGATTAAATGGTTGAACAAGAACTCTACATAAGTATAGTCTATTTAAGAAAGTCACGTTCTTGCTCTTAAATATGGTTTGGTAAAAAGAAAAAATAAATAAATATTCATTTGTAAAGTAAAGTGGGTATTGTACTAGTTTGCATAATAATCTAGCCACTGCTCATTGGAGACTGTTTGGTGACTATGCAGTGGAGGCCCAAGTCACTAACGGGTCCCAAGTGCAGAAGTTGCAGATGACCTCCCTTCTTTCCCCAAAGGGGTCATCGAGCTCTGTGATCAGTTACTAGACCCCATATACAAGCATGATTGGGTTTGGGGGGAGGGGTGGGGATGAGGAATTCACCAAAAATGGCTATGCCTACTTTATACTTAGACTATACCACACAGTGTGCCAATAAGTAATATGAAGCAGCACTAGTATTAATAGCCAATACCATGATCATCAGTAGCACTGTTACTTCTGAAGGGCAGTTATACTAGTCATATGCTCAGAACTATGACTCTCCAAAACTCCTTGCCACTGCTTCTTACTTCAATGGCCTTGGTAAAACAAGTGAACACCTTAAAATGTGCCTAATCTCCATCCCTTATAGATTATTTAAACATCCTGATTTACAGACTGCAACTGCAGCCACATATCACAAAATCTGGAGAATAACAGTTTATCGCCACTGCATCAGAAATGACTCCTTGGGGTAAATTTATCAAGCTACGGGTTTGAAAATCTCTTACCTATAGCAACTTTGAGGATATCCCCCTTAGCTGGGATGGCAGTTACCCTCCAGGATCCTCAAAGCTAGAATAACTCCCCTGGCATTCCCTATATTCTTCGCTGTATACACAGGAAGAATATAGCCTCCCCCCTTACAGCAGGGGACTTTTGACACATTGTATCAGCAGTGTTACGTCATCAGAATCTGTGATACAATAACATTTATATTGATACATTTCCCAATGCCATTTCAGCCAATACATTACTGTGGAGGCACATTGTATATAATTTAGAAGTTCTAACCTCATTACCCGTCAGATTACCTGTTGACCTACCTAATTAACATGGGCTGCCAGCTAGTTAACTCAGACAATGTTCTGATTACAAACCAAATCTAAGCTGCTCCTCATAACAATGGACATTTGATACAAATGGTAATTACATTAGCTAACACAAGCAAAATGACTGCTTATGTCCTGTTATTTTCAAACAGTATGGCAATATTCTTTAGGTTTATACTACATACAATATTGCAGGTAATAGCAAGGGCAAAATGTGCCTAATAACATGAAATACACATAATAAACCGATGCTCTGGTGTGTATATACTTACGACTGGGCCAAGGATTAAAAATTACATTAAACCGTGAGAAAAGGGTTATGAATACAAAGCTCTCAGTCCAGTAGCTCCACACTTCCTCACAGCAACCAATCAAATTATAGTATAGATTCGTAGAATGTACTAAATAAATGATAACTAGAATCTGATTGGCTGCTATAGGCAACATCTCCACTTTTTCAAACCTGTAGCTTGATAAATTTACCCCAATGTGTTTTTATTAAACGTGTTGAAGAAATGCACATCTTCTCTTTAATAAAAAAAATCCTCGAAATAGGTATTCAAACCCAAGCTCTAATGTGCCAGCGAATCCGTTTAAAGTCACTTAATGGTTTAAAAGGAGGTACTGAGAAAGGGATGTGTAAGAAGTTCAGCCTTTGTCCTACAACATACCTCCCAGATTGTAGTGGTTCTCAATCAGGACTGTACGCAGGTAGAAGTAGTTCTGTCATATTGGTGCATGACCAGCACTGTAAGCGCTGTCCCCCTCCCCCTCCCCTCTGAGTCATTAGGCTGCTAGCAACTCCGACGTGGTGGGAGAGCTCAGGCTGTCCGAGTGTCTCGGCCAACTACATGCTCCCACCATCCTCTAAGCAATGGTTGAGAAGGGTGCTGCTCAAAGGTAGTACTGAACAGATATACATAGACAAAGGATGTGTGCCCTAGCCCGCTGTGTACCCTGCATGGTGGCCCACAGGGTATTAAGCACCACTATACATTATACTAGGGGGTCTTAAAAATTGGTTAGTTTGATAGTTCCCCAATCAGTATCGACACCATATAAAAGAGGAAAGAGTAGAAAGTAGAGAGACTAACATTAACTTATTAAAAACTTTGAATACTTTGCTGCCTCCAGTCATAGTATTGTATATAGGGAGAGAGAAGAAACTAGTATAAAAATACTCTAAACATTTAAAATATATTAAAGCAGAGAGATTGGAAAAAAAAACCCCATACACTCAGGTAATTGGTGCTCACTTTATTGCTTGAAGAAATAGGTCAAAATGACCTAGATTCCATCTACTAAACTTAGAAAGTACATTAATAATATTATTGCTAATAGCGATATATCTTCCATTCTTAATAAGCAAGGGCAGAACTATAAGAGAGACTTTTTATAATATATAGCTAGATAATATATTGAATTTGAAATACTAGTTGAAAAACAGAATATTTTGAACCGATAAAATAACCATATATACATTTGTAACTTTTATATTTTAGTGGATATATTACTCCAGTCATCAAATTGTAGAAGGAACAATGTTTATTTTTAAAAGGACAAATTTAGATACTCTCTTTATAATAAATACAATAATGCATAATTATAATGACGAATAAACAATTATAGTAGTCATGTACAATATATGCAGCCAAATGCACATCCCAAAACATGTTTTAGTCATGTTAGAACAAGGTATGAACAATATTGCAATTAAAACATTGTTCCTCTGTAATGGCACTGTCCAGGTTTATATGGCGAGCCAGTGCTAATCTTAAGTAAGCCTATATGTCATAATGAACGCCTTCACATTTTTTTCATTAGACAAACATACACACGTAAGAAAAAACAAAACAAAAAAAGAAAAAAACATACTGAAGCATATAGGTGTCAACCAAAAGATAAAGGGCCAAATGAGTCCTTACTCAAACTAAATTTGAGTTGTTACATATATTGAAAGGACCAGGATATCACCCTTTAATCCAGTGGTTCCCAAACTGTGCGCCTAGGCTCCCTGGGGTGTCTTGGAGATCTCACAGGGGTGCCTCATCCAGGGCCAGTGGTAAGCAAGGCGGGGACTACTTGGTAATTATTTTGGCTTAGGGGTGCCTTGAAAAATTATGGAGACCCCAAGGGTGCCTTGAATTGAATAAGTTTGGGATCCACTGCTTTAATCAGTTGTCCAAGATACACAAAGAAGTTTACAAGAACCTTATCTGTGCAGGAGGCAGCTCCGAATCTGATTGAGAAGTCTTTGTGTCAGGACAATAACGAAGATAACCACTATGGTCATCCTGAGTTTTATGGTAATGTCGTTGGCCGTCTGTTGAAACAGGGAAAGCCCTGTATCTGTGGAATACGTTCATTATCTCCGGACTCAGACTTCTCAATCGGATTCATAGCGGCCTCCAGCACAGATAAGCCTCTGATATTTTTACCCATTGTAAGGGTTTTTTAATTGGCTCTTCAGAATAAATACTGTTTGTAAGATTTTACACGCGTGGCCGTTTGTACGGTCTGTCTTTATTTGTAGTACAAAGACATGGTTATCTGGTTATACATGACTCAACAAAAGATCACCTTTAAAGAAGTCACCAGCAGATCAGAATAATATTTTGTAACAAGCATACGCTGATTTTTTTCAATTTATTAGTAATGGTGTTTAACATACTCTGCTATGAGCACCATTTTCCTTCATTATATAAGGGGTGCGCAGTATGTTGGCTGCATGATCAGACCCGAGAGAAAGTATATAGAAGTACCTCATAGGCTACTTTCGAAAAATAGCGAGTTTACGCCCATAGGTATCTTAACATACGCTTAGGTCAGCAATCGTAGCATACTCACCCAGCACCTGGCTTACGTCACTGGCACTAAGCCCCACTTGCCCCCGTGTGTTTAACCATTTGTTTTACGTGCAAACACTTTAGCTATTAGGCATCAATAAAACTTAAAAAATCTCTCTTAAGCTAGGTACACACTACACAGTTTTCGTCCAATAATTGGCTCAATCAGCCGACATACGACCGCTCGTTCAAAAGTCGGGTCAGTGTGTGCAGTGACACGATGGTCAAAAGTCTGCCCAAATGGACGATTGTCGCCTCATTTGGTTGGTCGTACCGTTTAATATTTTCGTTCTAATCTCGTTTCCGTTGTGTAGTGTGTATAAACTTCCAACCGATGTGTACGAAATTGCAATCATTGCTCACAACATGGCTTTAAAAAGTCGCTAAAGGGACGGCCGCTCTTCCCTTTATCTTCTAAAACAAGGCTAGTGTGTATGCAGTCCATGGACCGAGCGGTCGGACCATCGATCGGCATAAAAAGTTGGTGGAAAAAACACCCAGTCCTGAGTAAAAAAAACAACCTCCAGAACACTTTTGTTTAAACACAGACACAAAAGTATAATATACGTCCAAGCCATGAAGAAAGCACCAATCAGCATCAGCGGTGGAATAGCAAACAGCCAATCACAAGCAATTTGCTAGTGCCAGAGACAATCATCGCTGTTTGCTCCATTCTGTCCACCAGCAAATGGTCACTAATTTAGCAGTAAATTACACAAGAAGGGCAGGTATATCTTAGAAACAGAGATTCATTTTTCTGCGTTTCAACAAAAGAGCTTATGCATGGCAAAACTTACCTCGTGTATTTCTGAAAGCTGATTTCCTTGGGGATGGAGAGTGGTAGGATGACTATCACACACAGGAGGCTCATGGTCAATCTTGGATCCACATACCAGGGGTGGATGTTCTCCTCCATTGCCTCCACGGTCAGGTTTGTGCTCACAGAGTCCCACACTGCATAAAACATGGTACCAGTTATACAGAGAAAGACGGAAAAACCTCATCCTATATAGAATAAGCTGTGACCAACAACTCACATTTTTCCAACTGATCTTCCACCACACGGAGAAAGGCCACCGATATCATGAAGAGATTGAATATAAAGCAGATCCCACAGAGTTTACCTATAGCTGGGCCGCAGATGTCTTTAACCACACCTTGGTAGGTGGAATGTTTACTGAGGGAGGTAGCGTACCCCAGGATTACCAGTCCGCTTATTAGAAAGACGAGGGAGCCCTAGACATATGGCGAGATGGTAGAAGACAAGCAAGATTAGAGTACATGAACTTCACTAAAGACTACAGTACATGTCAGTTCGTTCTATTTAATGAACAGCTATCATTTTTTAATACCCAGCACATTGACACGACAGGGGAAAGGGAGAGAGGGGGAAGGGGGGAGGGAGAGATGAGTGTGGTAGTTAGGGGTATGCAAGTGAGGGGGTTTCTGGTTTTTATCTATTAATATCACACCTCATAATTTAATACATGCCTCTCCTGAAGGAAAGCCTTCTTCTATGTCTCCACTCTGTATATATTATCAAGGGAAACAGGGAATTACCAGCCACATTTATAGGTATCAACATCTAAATCAGTTCTGGCCAACCTGCGGCTCTCCAGGTGTTGTGAAACTACAAGCCCCAGCATGCTTTGCCAGCTGATAACTAGCATATTGCTGGCAGGGAATGCTGGGACCTGTAGTTTTACTATACCTGGAGAGCCACAGGTTGACCAGGCCTGATCTAAACTTATTGATCTTTGTGGAAATAAATAAGATTCTAAAAATACTATGAATAATTGCAGAAAAAAAAAAAAAAAAAAAAAAAAGGGGTATACATGCATCATTAGACTGCTGAAGTGCATCATTAGACTGCTGAAGTGCATAATTTTGTTGATGCAAAAACATAGCCATGTATAGATTTATTATAAAGCAGTCTAAATATGAACACACTGGTCCTGAATCAATAAGGAACTTAAATGCCGATACGTAAAATCGCTCTGCACATGCCCAGAAACGAACCAGTCAGAGGAAACAGCAACGTTGAATTCATCTTCGAGCACAAACGACCCTTACCACGGCCTACAATTTCAGGGGCAGAACGTGGAGGAGACTGGGCATATGCATGTAGTTAATGTACAGTGAGGGAGTGCTAAACTCCAGTGCACGCAGCGGCGGCCGATTCAAGCTTTGGGCATCTCAAAGTTACGTGATTTTCAGTCACATCACTTGTAGCTACAGGTCAGATGGAAGTGCAGATTACGCACACTTGCCTACTCTCCCAGAAATCCTGGGAAGCTCCCAAATTTCGGGGAGTCCTCCCAGGTCCTAAAAAAATGCCGAAACTCACTGCATTGAATATTGGGGGGTTAATCGCGTCATTAAGCCACCGCCATGCAATGCAATGAATTTGGGCATTCTATTGTGGGGGTGTACTCCCCCTCCTACCCCTGTCATGTGACCTGTCCTCCCGGAGGATAGAGTCACAAAGTCTGTGTATATAAGCTAGGACATGTGTTTGCAATCAGAGGCAAAGTTTGTCAATCAAAATGGGAATGGGGGAAGAGCAAAAAGCTGGCACACACTGAGAAAGGAAACATATTGAAGCTTAAAAAAGTCGAGGTTCTGTGAAAGGGGCCAAGATTTGCCCAAAATTGAGCAGGGCTTATCTTCTAAACATTTTTTTTAATTAGAATCTCCTTATCTTTCATTTTGTCCTTTCATTGTCCCTTCATCTGTAAGATCCTCCCTGCTGGAGCGCACAGAAATCACATACAGTGCAAACAGGATAGGATACAGCTGTGGTTCCCAAACTGTGTGCCGCCGCTCCCTGGGGTGCCATGGCAATCTCACAGGGGTGCCATGGTCAGGGCTGGTGGTAAGCAAGGCAGTGGACTACTTAGTAATTATTTTGGCTTAGGGGTGCCTTGAAAAAAAGGATGGAGACCCTAAGGGGGCCTTGAACTGAGAAAGTTTGGGATCCACTGGGATACAGTCAGGGGAGGGTAGACAAAATTTAGCCCAGGGAGCAATACTTGACTCTTGAGCAGCCTATTAGGAACATTTTAAAGGAAAAAAAAAATGCAAGTGGCCCAGTGAGCCGGTAGCCCACTATGGGCCCGGCCCAGGGGGCAGATGCCACCCAACCCAGCCTGCCCCTGGATACAGTGTATACAACACACTAATATGTATTGGAACAGTTAGATCATTTAGCGATCTTAGAAAGACTCCAGGAAGCATATTGTATTCCTAACAGATACACTGTCCCAATATACATCTAGTTATATCTTGCATTGTAGAGATCTGTAATCTAGCCCAGGGTTTCCCAAACCCAGTCCTCAGGGCTCCCCAACAGTGCAGGTTTTCTGGATCACATGTGACATAATTAGGACCACCTGTGGATCTGTTACAATGTGTCAGTCAGTAATGACTACACCTGAGCTCCAGTAAGGAGATATGGAAAACCTGCACTGTTAGGGAGCCCTGAGGACTGGGTTTGGGAAACCCTGATCTAGCCTATTTTTCCTTCTGACGGTCACTGTAGTGAAAGTAAACCTCTCAAAGTCACAGCAGTACAGTGCCCCCCCCCCCACTGGATGCACTATGAATTGCAGCATGGCACAAACGCATCCGCTCTGTGTCGTGACATATCAGGGTCTCTGGTGACATTTTTGCCAATGTGTATGAGGACATCTGTAGTTGCCAATATTTGAAAATAACTTCCAGGGACACTTTGCTGGTGGGAAGGTGCATGCAAGTATGTTTTACTCGGTGCAAGTCACGTTTACTGAGCATAGTTACAATCAGTCCAAAACTGTAAAGAGCTCCCCTCTATGTTAGGGGCTACCTACGGAAAAACCCACTGATCATTAACCACCATTCACTTACAGCTCTGCAGTGGCAGATCTCGGGCACATCATGGTGTCAGAGGGTAACTAAGAACTGAATGTGAAAAATGCCAGAGATGGGGAAGCTCCGTGTGCTCGATCTCCGTATCTCTGGCTCAAAAATTCTGGGAGCTCCCTCCTTTGGAAGCGGAAGGTACCTCTTTCAGGTGAGGGTGCAACATGTCACTAAATAAATAACATGATAGCAGCCAAGGCAGGGAAAAGATCTCTGATCTGCTTGTTAAATAACAAAATTACAAAGCCATGAAGATTTCCAATATTTGGAACTGCATCTTATATACTTAATAAGGAGAATTGTATTGAATAGGGGGTCAGTTGTGAAAAATAGGGACATTTACGGGTACAAATGTGTAAAACCCAGACATGTCACTTGAAATTAGGGACATCTAGCAGCTATACAATTCTATAACACAACACCTATTCAACATGTGACCACTGGACATTATTAAAAGACAATTGTATTACACTCTATACAGACACAGGAAACTACAACCCTCAACATGACCTGACCATTGGACATGATCAGAATACAGTAATATGCCACTGTATACGTACATAGGACATTACACCTTACTCAGTATGACCTGACCACCTGATCATAATACAGTTATATTAAACTCTATATAGTGAAGAGAAACTACCCAAACCATCCAGCATGATCTATATTATGGGATTATTAACACAATAATGGCCTGGGACCAAAGCAAGGAAATGAACATTTGTCAGGATTAAAAGTCAGGTACTTTGTCAGATACAAAAGTTTACAAACAAAATCACAGATCTTCAAAACTTGAGTGGGTCTCTGAAAAACGGTTTCAATTTTACTATAATAAGTAGAACCTGACACCAAAAACAAATTAATAAATTGGCTACAATAATCAGGTGTCAATTATGTCTTTACATGTGAAGTGTGCAAGAATTAAATTAATTTTGAATACCGAGTCATGTCCACTCAAATGCATCCCATCTTCACTCAGTGCAATGTGATGCTGAACATTAACATAAATTGCACTTCAGCAATAGCATTATAGTATGAACTTCTCAATTCCTACAAAAACATCTGGCATCATTTTGAGGAAAAAATTTTTTATTAAAGCATTTGTATGAAACTACTAGCGATTTTCACATGCACTAATATTATATTAGTTTTTTCAAGGAATGGAAACTTTTACACATATATAAGAATTATGCAAGAGGTTTTTCACACTAGTGCAGTTTTTGATGGCCTACTTTAGCGAGTTGACACCTGTACTAACCCTATAGACAAGTGTGCAGAATATCCTTACTTACCAATTCCACCATGAAGGCTGCATAAGTACCACCCGCTTTGTTGAACGCCCAAGGAAAGTTCAGGAGCCCAGCTCCCAGCGCAGACTTTAACATGATAAAAATAGCCCCCATGGAGGATAAAGTGGGGCTTCCACATTCCACACCAGGCTTGGCAAGCAAGCTGATGCTCTCTCTAGCCAGTTCCTCCATCCTCAATGTCCTCTCTTAAAAATTGTTGCAGGACAGGGCTTAATATAAGAGTGCAGCCCCAAACGTGAGGACCTCCCTTATAATCCTTAAAAGCTGGGCCTTCTTGCTCTTAGGGCTGCCAAAGTTAACCCATGAACCCCCAGGATAAAAAGAACCTAGCACTTCATAAGCATGCCCTAAATAGCCACAGAAAGAGGCGATAGGAGCAGGGGGCTGTTCTTTCTCCAATCACTGGCCAGCACAGTCTTGCTGTATTGTCTCTAATCAACACAAAAAAATGTACTGCAGATTTATTCAGCAAGATTCCAGCTTTAACTAAGTTACTTCACAGGTCTGTGTGAGATACTGACAGAGAGTGTGTGATTACACAGTGACCTCTCTGCAAACAGATATATTAGCTCTCTTGTTAACTGCTTTTCTGCTCAAATGACCTCCTAAAAGTTAAACACTGTAAAGTCATTAGATACTATCTGTAATTAGTTTTAGAACCATTGTGTTAACTCTAATTAAAAGATATTCATTATTAAGTTTCAGTATATAGCTGCAATATAGTATGTACTCACAATATGGGACAATTGCAGTACAAACATTGATAGAAGAGATATAGAGGTCCAGGCTCTTAGGAGCTTGCAATCTAAAGATGACACATGAGAAGTGGGGGTGAGATTCACTGAAAAGGATTTATGAGATAAATGTAGGTTGAACACAGAAAGATCTTTCTTCAGAGTTAAGATAAACATCCTTAAAGAACTTAGAGATGGCACAAACTGAGAGCGCCACTCCCCCAAAAGAGAGAGAGAGGAGCTTTTCTTTTTAATTTACAAGCGCATGTGATTATTGAAATATATATATATATATATATATATATATATATACACACAGCACCTGGAGTGTCACAGGTTAGCCAACACTGGTTTAGACCATTCAGATGCTCAGGCTGAACAGAACCCTCCATACTCACTATGAGCATGTCAGGGATGGAATGGAGCCCCTAACAGCGTGCTTCAATACAATTTCTACCCAGCATAAATTACGATCTGCTTAGTACTTCATGGTCATAGTGCTGTGCTCCAGTGTAATAGGCATTTTCCAGGCACTGTGCTAAGGTTAAGTGCACCAAAAAGACTGTCACCTACACATATCGGCTTCCCTAACCAAGAGACAAAATGACATGAACTAAAAAGTGCCTAATAGAGTCTCTCTGGACTACCTAAGGTGTTGCCAGCTATAGATTACAGAAATGTTAGTCCGAGGCCACCTCGGCAGAGATATGTATTAAAAGAGATCGCTAATACTCTATCAATGTGCAACATGCATATCATGATAGTAGCAGCAGGTATCCTGGGTTGTGTCATGACTCGTCTGTCCAGCACTAGTCATCTATATTCAGCAATATTGAGCAAGGGGGAATTCCTAAGAGATGCCCATTGGGTATGTAATAATAATCATTACTTTGTGCATTTAGGTTGTGTTGTCTGGCTTATAGGTGCTAACTGAAATATGATTTATACCAAGTGATATGTAATAAGGACACAAATAAGCCCATCTTATGATCCACCCAAACAATACCCAGGTCTGTCCAAACCACGCCCATGTTGTCATAAGGTCACATCCCTTTGTGAGTCCACAAATTGGGACAGTCCAACCAAATGGGGGCCATTAGAAGACATGCATTTCAGGTGATTATGAATAACGGTGTTGCCATAGTACATTCTAGAAAATAACTAGAATCCAGTTGGTTGCTCGGGCCAACACCTCTACATTTACATTTTTGGAAGTTTAAGTAAATCTACCTGCCCCCCAATGTGATACATGGTAGAGTGTACCTTTTGTAGAGCAGGTGAAGGTTAAACCTTTACACTAGTATCCCGTCATGGGAACTGCAATCTGTCTTTTTTTTTTTTTTTTTTTTTTTTTTTTACAAAGACAAAACACAATATTTTCAGATAAAGACATTTTTGACACAAAAAATACAACTACTGCTCTTCTATAGGAGGTCTCATTCTAGCCAGTCCTTGTGTGGCCTCTACCGTCTTACATGTGATACTGCTCCTCAATGTCAGTGTTAAGCTGAGAGTCTGGCACTTGTCTATTATGCCACAACCAAGTGCCACACTGCCAGTCTGATGCCGCCCCCACCTATCACCTACTAAGGTAATAAGCAATGGGGGTGGGGGCTGTATACATGCTTTTCTAAAGACATATTGCTATACATACTACTGTCTGTCTGTATACATTGACTTTTATTCATGTCATATAATGTGATATTGTTTCTGAGAAACGATTTAGTACAACAGTTACACAGTACATACATGTTTGTGGTCTCTCGCTGTAATGAAGGCCAGCACCTTCCAGGACCTTCACAAGACGATGTACCGTAGCTCTTCCATAACCAGCAGATGCCAGCTCCAGCCCTCAATATCAGACCTTTCCTCGAGACGTTTTCTTTCATACAGTGTCTGAGTAGTGTATTGTCTGAGTAGTGTAGTGTCTGAGTAGTGTAGTGTCTGAGTAGTGTAGTGTCTGAGTAGTGTAGTGTCTGAGTAAAGCTTTATTCATGTGACACAGTACACTTTACAGACCTGTGCTGACTGACTTGCACACATCATCCCACAGTTGACATCTCAGTGGGATTTTTGGGGCCTCACTCCCTAAAATATCTGAGTAAAGCTGGGTACACACTACAGGATTTTCGTCCAATAATTGGACAAATCAGCCGACATCCTACCGTTTGGTCAGATATCGTGTGAGTGTGTGTAGTGACACGATGATCTAAAGTCGTTCCAAAGTGCCGATCATCGTTTCATTTGGTTGGTCGTACCGTTTAATATTTTCTGACCAATCACCAACCGATCATGTAGTGTATATGCACTCGTGCTGATGATCTCCATAGAGTTTACAGAGTCGGGCTCTTTTCAGCCGATGTTAGCACTGAATGTCACAGTGAATAAATGTAGAGAGTGCTGTAGAAGGAATAATTCATTTGATTGTTCTGAGACAGAATATTTCGTTTCAGAGTCACAGATGCTAACAAAATTGGTTAGGACATGTGGATAGCTATAACAAGGCGGTTTTAACCAGTGTGACAATGTGACAGTAGTGAATGAATGAATATTGTGCTGTCATTCTCCGGACTAGAGGACCAGATAAAGGACAAGATGAAGAGCACAGATCTGAAGATAAATCGTGTCCGTGTGTATGCATGAATCGTCAGACTGATCAGACCTTCAGACATAGGTATAATCGTTTGAGATAGCACGTCGGTCGGAACAATTCTTCAGTGTGTACCCAGCTTTACAGGCCTCTATTCTACTGATTAGCACACAATTCTTTATTCATTATGTGAGAATCTATTGTGATGACCAGACTGACTTCCTCTATTGATCACAGCACCCTCCCTCCAACACGAAGCACAGATTAAAGAACATTCGCATAGAAATAACACAGGAAATAGCAAAATTAACAAACATATAAATTACAAGTAAAATCTCAAAAATCACTATATTAAAACTTACTACACATGAGTCACAATCTTGCATCATTTGTGAACCATATTAAAACAGCATGTTTCCAACACAAATGTTTATTTATATGACGCTCACTTTGAAAACCAGTGGCTTGCTCTAAACCATGTGACTTGGGTCTCTTCACACCACCACATATCAGAGGCGATTTCACGCAATCATAGGTTAATAAATACTGCTGTTTGTGTTTTAAATCTACATCCGACTTATGCTGGCTTTCAAACTACCCCATATAGTTACATAGTGTAAACAGTAAGGCCACCATAGTTTTGAGAGGCTCCTATGATGGGGTGGGGGGTTGATTGTGGTGTCAAATACACCGCTATAGTCAGGGGCAGATAGGCCATGTAACCTACCGGGAAAGGTCCAGGTAGGATGCCGACTGGTGTCTTTTTAGAGGTTTTTTAAAAGGCATAGCAGGGAAGTTTTTTCCCAAATAACACACCTGGGATAAACCTTTATTCCAAACCAAATAAAGACACGGACACAAAATTAAAGTTGGAATGAATGACAGTATTTATTTATAATTAAACTAATAGGACTGTAAGGCGGACGAGAGCAGGGCAGTCAGGAACGCAAAACCAATAAGGTGGAAAGGTCAGACCATAATACCACCAACCCAGGATCATACCTTATCTATTGGCCGGTGCAAAGATCAAGTCCAACGGCAAGACTACACCCCCTATAAACTCCGCCAGTATAAACCATACAAAACTGGCCCAAAGGTCCTACTAACAAAACGGACCAACCATGGTATGACACCATAACCGCAGGGGGGTAGTGACCTGTGACAAGATCACCCAAGCACCATATGCACAGTTACAGACTGCACTGTTCTCCTACTCTCAACAACTACGTTCCAAGTTATGTAACCAATTGTAGGGAGGGCGGGCGGAATCCGGAAGCAGGAAGGGCAGAAGCCTCTGCACGCTGACTTATAACTGTGTATAAGTCCCAACCCCTTCCTGCACTCATTGGCTGAAACTTACAGGGATCCACAGCTAATAGGTTCTTTGGTAAGTCACTTACCCGCATGATTTTAACTGCGTTTAGTCTGAGGGACACACTTCTCTTAAAAAAATAAATAAAAAAAAATTATGTGTAGCCCCCCCTGATCAGAGGGGGCAGTGTGGTACTAGGTGGCTGGCCCCTCCTCCGGGACCAGCCACCCACCTTAATGTGGCCGTGGGTCCCTCTTCCGATCGGTCTCTGCCTCCTCTTAGGCTGCAGTCTCCTACACAAGTCACATGGGACGTGTCACATGACAGCTGCCATCCCATGTGTGCAGTGAGGGGAGTCTGCAGAAGGAAGAATGTAAGTGTATGCCTGCTAAAGTGTGTGTGTGTGTGTGTGTGTGTGTGTGTATGTGTCTCTCTGCTAAAGTGTGCGTGTCTCTCTGCTATAGTGTGTGTGTGTGTGTGTGTGTCTCTCTGCTATAGTGTGTGTGTGTCACTCTGCTAAAGTGTGCGCGTGTGTGTGTGTGTGAGGAGGGTCTACTGAAGAGTATGTAGGATAGGAGTGGGGGTTAGTGGGGGCTACTAAAGGGTGTGTAGGATAGAAGTGTGGGCTACTAAAGGGTGTGTAGGATAGGAGTGTGGGCTACTATAGGGTGTGTAGTATAGGAATGGGGGCTACTAAAGGGTGTGTAGGATAGGAGTGGGGGCTACTATAGGGTGTGTAGGATCGGAGTTGGGGCTGCTATAGGGTGTGTAGGATAGGAGTGGGGGCTACTAAAGGGTGTGTAGGATAGGAGTGGGGGCTACTATAGGGTGTGTAGGATCGGAGTGGGGGCTGCTATAGGGTGAGGTAGGATAGGAGTGGAGGCTACTAAAAGGTGTGTAGGATAGGAGTGGGGGCTGCTAAAGGGTGACATGGGAGGGTCTCAATATATTGTGTGATATAAGGGAAGGGAGGGCGGCTGTCTTAATAATTTATGGGTGGGAGGTAGGGTATTAATTTAATGGTGCAGTTTAGGTTGGGGCTAATTATTTAATAGGTGCTATTATTTGTGGGTTGATGGTGGGGCAATTTAATTTATTGGTGGGACAATTTCATTTACTACTGGGCCCTATTAAATTAATATGGAGTGAAGGGACCTTTAATTTAATGCTGGGATGGTTTGGGGCTATTAATTTAATGTGGGGCTGAGTTTGGGGAGAAGAGCTATTTATTAAATGTGAATATTAATTATTTAATGTTGTGATGTTTGTGGAAAATGGTTATATTTAATGTAAATGCTATTAATTTATTGCTGGGGCTGTTTGGATGGAGGGAAACAAACCAAATAAACAGATTCAGAACTAGGCAGAGATCAGGATAATTAGAAGGCTGGAACCAAAGCAAGCAACAAACAGGAACCCACAAAGGCTATAATGGGGAGTGAGGAGTAGATCAGAATGGGCAGGGAACCAATCAGAATGCCCCTGAGGAGAAACCCTGCAACCGGATTCACATGTAGTGTGGTCACATTGACCAATGGAAGTCACTGCCAGAAAAGTTCCTACAGGAAACTTGTTTTCTTTGCATAAGGTCTTCAAAAAGCATCATGATTTTCTTTTCTTGTGTGTGTTTTGTTTAGCTTTCTATGAATATGTCGTGTTTACTGTTGTAACAACATGTAGGTGCATGGAAAATGATGCACGTTTCCATACTTTTAGACCCAAAACGAAGAAAGAAATACAGTAAAAAAAAGCAAAGACTTGTGCCCAGAGCAAGATCATCAGTTAAGCATAGAGCCCAGTGAGCACAGAAGGAAACCACTCTAACCTGTTTTAATATAGGCTGTTTTTTTTAACAATGAATGAGAAAGAGCCCTAAGCAGTATCTTGCCAAGAGCCCCTTGAGGTGTAACGGCTCTGACCTAATAGAGGCGTTCCTGGTTTTAGAAATTATTTATTAGGGCATACCGGTCAACCGGCCCTACTTCAGCTGGACGGTCCTGTTTTGATGATCTTGAAAAGGGTGGAGGTTCACAGAACTGGGTGCAGTTGGCTGTGATCAGGGTGAGGTTTGTACAATATGGAGCATGGTTTGCACATATCAGGGGTGGGTCTTATTGCGTCCCGATTTTGCCTTGATAAATGTTTGGTGCTATGGTTAGAGTGTTCACACAGAGATACATTTGAATATTTGCCTAAACATAGCATGGCCATTAACATGTGATCATAATGTGTGCTATGAGACTCAGTTTAATTGTATATATAATTAAAATACTAATGTTACATGGTTTTATAAATTAATTTCCATTTGTGCTCACAGTTTATTAGTAAGTGTTTTAGTGGTGCTCCTGCACTGACCCGTATTGTGTATAGACAGATAGACAGGTCTTTTCATAACATTTAAAAAAGAGTTCTCCACTTATTTTATTTTTTTTCTATTTCTCCTATTGCACTCTGGGGATCCTGGATACTATACTTAGGCTAGATACACACTGGCCTGATGATTGCACGAAACACCTCCAATCAGCCTACATCCGACTGTTTGGTCAGATACCTTATGAGTGTGTATAGTGACATGATGACCTAAAGTCGTCCCAAAGTGCCGATTATCATTTAATTTGGTTGGTCGTACTGTTTAATATTTTCCGACCAATCACCGACCGATCATGTAGTGTGTATGTGGACAAAACCACGTTAAAAAAGGCCGCTTACGTCGGGAAGTAACGCTCTTCCCCTGAGGAGGCCCGGCCTAGCCCCAAATGCATGACAAGAACCTTTTTAACACCTTAAGTAGCTTGATTTGACTAGAATGCATGAGTATCATGCACGGGTTAACTTGTTTTATAAATATATATATATATATATATATATATATATATATATATATATATATTTATAAAACAAGTTTTCATAAGAAAATCAAAGTGACTACCTTTAATTTTCTTCATTAGCCACAGATACATATGAACAATTATACACTTCAATTAGTGGAACCAACAGAAAAACAGATCTTTATGGATAGATATAGAAAGGTAGAAAATTCTTCCTTAGTTTTCCCTGTTGTATGGTATTGCACAATATATTGGTAACTTTTAAAGAACAAAAACCTTGAATTAAATATATCATTACTTTATAAAGTTAGGTAGCTTTCCTCGCTGCTATTTCCATGTGAGCAGTGAATTAACCCTTTTTTTTTTTACAACTATTAAGTAGTTCTTCCATTCCAAAATAACCTCCTGACTATATTATAAAGGATAAAGAGATTTAATTCTGCTGGGTAAAGGACTTATTAACGGTTAATTGCTGCTGTCCCCTTGATTAACAAGTGTGCGTGAAGGTGTTTATAGCCATTGCAAGTGGCCCTTCCCTCATTAGCTCTGCTCAAAGGAATTCCAAAATAATTGGCTTGTGTAATTTTGAAACATTGGCCATCGACTTGAAAAATTCCAGCCAGCAGGAAAGTGTGTGAAATTCATCCGAGCCTTTGATAGAATTTTGCAGCAGGTTTAAACCTTGGATATTTGGCTGATTAGCTGTTGAAATGTGAGCAGGTATTAGCTAGCACTGAAACTTACAAAAAAAAAATTCAAATCAAACCAAAGTTTACAAACGTACACATCATAGTGCTTGGATAAAGGCTATACAGCGCAGGGAACAACTCAGATCAAATAACTATTAATCAGAAAAATAGACCTTAAGAATTCTAGAAAACAGACGGACCTGAGTCATTAAGGAGAGCAAAGCATAAACAAGGAGTAACTCTGCACCTGGGCAAAACCATGTTGCATTTGGAGGGGGGGTAAATTTAAAATGTGGGGACAAATGTATAGTTGGGGAAGGGTATGTCCTAGATCAACTTTAAATTTCAGTGCAAAAGTAAAGCACTCAAGTATTTGTGTTCTACATGAAAATACAGCCAGTATTTAACTTATGTGCAAAATAATAAAATAATTTGCACCACTTACATTGTAACATGGTTTGTCCTGGAGAACATTTACTCCTTTTTTTGCCTTACTTTCCTTAATGACTCAGGCTCAATCTGTAAGTTAATACCGTATTTCCCCATATATAAGACGCACCCACGTATAAGACGCACCTTAATTTTGGGGCCCAAAATTTGAACGAGAGTTGCTGTGTTTTTGTAAGCTCACCTTCCCAAACTCATTAGCATCTTGTGTAGGCAGTGCAAAGCTCTCCCTCGCTGAACACACCGTGCGGGAGGCGCCTGAGGGACCTTTGTTCTTTTAGAATACCGAAACTAGGAAACAAAAATCGATTCTGCGGGTACAAGTACCGGGGTGGGTGAACGCTCATACTTGTCTTGGACAAATTGCAGGCAGCAGAGCGGACACCAACGTGTAGGACCCTGGCCATGTAAATCCCTTCGCTTCCTATGAGGTGGCAGTGGCGGGACGGCGACTCCTCTCTCTTATCCTCACACCACGATCAGCGCTCAGGCCCCGTGATCGACACACCGTGGAGACCCGAAAAGGTGCGGGGAGAGGATATGGTTAGATTGATTAGTATCTATAGGGTGTATTGGGCACTCTTTGGTATCGGATCCGCGTCACTGCAGGCGGAGAGTGGTGGGATCATTGTCCCGTTATTCCACTGTGGGTAAGGGTAGTAAGTGGTGCCGGTCTAAAAGGGGTCTTCTTCATCTTCATTCTGGGTGGAGGATTTAAATAGCGCTGGCACTGTATAAGACACACTGAGTCATTAATGTTTGGGAAAAAGGTGCATCTTATACATGGGGAAATACGGTAATTTAACAAACTAAACTATAAAAACATATTTACTCTAATAGAGGCAAACTGTAACTAAATAAATGATCATCTAGTAAACCTCAAATTTTCGTCATCTCATATCACATTTATATTAAAAGATCTTATGGCTAGAACAACTGTCATAAAAAGATTATTCTGCTAGCTGTGCAATGGAATTTAGATTGTGAATGAAACTATCACACAGTCCAACAGAGCAAACTCTAATGAATAATGTAAGGCTAGTTAGGTTGATCCGTGACAACCAAAACAGACTTACAATATTCATTGCTTACATACTGTGGCGTGAGGCATTAAGGAGAGCAAAGCATAAACAAGGAGTAACTTTGCACCTTTGCAAAACCATGCTGCATTGGAGGGGGAGGAAAGTTTAAAATGTGGGGACAGATTTATAGTTGGGGTAGGACATGTCTTAGATCAACTTTAAATTTCAGTGTAAAAAAAAAGCTAGCAAGTATTTGTGTGCTACGTGAAAAAAGCCAGTATTTAACTTATGTACAAAAGTATAAATATAATTTGCACCCCTTGCATTGTAACATGGTTTGTCCAAGAGCAAACTTACGCCTTTTTTTCTACTTTGTTCTCCTTAATGACTCAGACCCTCTATTTATAAATATTGCGCCTGTATTGACAAATGTCCCCAAGTATTTAATCTCTGACTGTTAGCCATGCAGGTTTTTTCAGGTCACAAGTGAAATAAATAGTACCATCTATAGATCTTTTAACTTTGTCATTCTGCAATGAATACACATGTGCTCCAGCAAGGAGATATGGAAACGTGCACTGTTCTCCCTGACAACTGGACTTGAGAAACCCTGCTATAACCCAATGGCTAGAATCAACGTTAATGGCATATCACCCGATTATGTTTTTATATGAAAAGAGATCAAGCAGCGGTGGTCACAATTTCCCTTGCTCTGAATATTGTGGGCAGCAGGATGGTGAAGTGGTTAGCACTTCTGCCTCACAGCGCTGGGGTAATGAGTTTAATTCCTGACCATGGCCTTATCTGTGTGGCGTTTGTATGTTCTCCCTGTGTTTGCATGGGTTTCCTCCTGGTACTCTGGTTTCCTCCCACACTCCAAAAACATACTAGTAGGTTTATTGGCTGCTATCAAAATTGACGTGTGTGTGTGTGTGTGTGTGTGTGTGTGTGTCACTGAATATAGACTGTATAAGACTTTTTCTTTTTCTTGCGGCCCACACAATCTTAGGCTTTAATTATTTGGTCTAATTGGGGTTTTGAGTTTGATATGCCTGCTCTGCAGGGTTTTCAGCTGATCATTGGGCCTATCACACGATAAATGACCATTTGGTCCGATATCACATTAGTGTGTACGCTCCAACAATGAACATGATCGTTCATAAGTACATTGTATCGTTTCATTTGATTTTTAAACCGAACTAATAATCTCATTCAACGATGGAAAAATGTCGTTCCAGTTCTGCAGTGTGTATGCACTCAAGACCAACAGTGTCCATAGATCTCTATGGAGTGTGCAGAGTCACGAACTTTTCAGATGATGGTTATCACAGATGAAGAGCACAGATCTGGGGGTAAATGTATGAATCTCCGGATTCTTCATCTCCGGCGTGTTCAGCCTCTTCAGCGCTTAAATTTAAAGCTGCGCTGCATTGTAAAGGGAAGTTTCCCTTTACAATGCAGCGCCGATTTAAATTTAAGCGCTGAAGAGGCTGAACACGCCGGAGATGAAGAATCCGGAGATTCATACATTTACCCCCTGATGGTAAATTGTGTAAAACGTGTTTAGTGTGTACACGTGAATCAACATGCTGATCGGGAGTTTATATTGTTCAGTCACTGGTAAAATCGTTAACAATATCACATCGAGAGAAATTTTCTGTACCGTGTGCCCAGCCTAAGCCTTTCCTTTGAGTACTTAAATTTAAGTGCCTTGCAAATTCAGTCTCATTACAATGAGCATGCTCAATATGCCTGTCTATTTTGGAGAGATGTTTTTCACAGTATGAGCAGTTTCTCACAATTTAGACATCTCCCTGCTCCACACTGATCCACCTAGAAGGCATCAACCATATACTTACCTCACTGCACTGTGAAAAATGCTAAAAAAGAGGTAACTGAGAACAGATTAATTTCGGGATATATATATATTTTGTGGCAATTGGGATAGACAGAGTGGAATGAGTGGTGGTTCCCTGGTAAACCACAGCCTATGGTTAAATCTACACGAACACAGACAGACACACAGCACAGCAGACCAGGTGGTGCACCTGGGTCTAAGCAATCAAAGAATCAGCTATAGCAGTGCTGGGGAGGAGGCCAAAATAGTTATCTTGTTTTGTGGGTGGGAGACTGAAGCCACCAAGTGGCCACTGACCAGTTAGGGACCTAACTGTGATAAACAAAGTTTAGGGCTATGGGACTGTTTATTTCTGTGAATATTTCGTTTGATTGCTGAAGACACTGCCAAGACTGTTTATCCATCCTGACAAGTAAATAAACGTCAAAGTGCTTCAGAAAAACCTGTGTGAGGGGCCATCTGTTTGCACACTTTTCACAAGTGGTGTCATCGTGGGATGTGCAAAAGACAGCTAGATCATTGCTGTCATTGCAAGCCACAAATCCAAGGTGGTGAGTTATGCAAAACCTCCTGACTACAATGTCTGTTTGCTGCATGCAAAAGTGTTGCAAACTCTGAACACAAAGACAAAGGCATAAAGATTTTTTTTGTTGCTTGCAAGTACTGCAAAAAGCTGCTTATTTCAAATGTTTGTTTGCAAATGTGTAAAATTGTTTACTAGAAAATCTTTGCTGCAAATGTGTGATTCAAATGTGAGATTCAAACCTTAACCACAAAGTAGGTGAATGAAATTGATTGATGGTTATTTGTTGTGAACTACAAGCAGGGGCGGATCTAGAAGTTTATTTTACAGGGGGCGATTTAGTTAGGGGCGATAGACAGGCCAAAACTCATAACTGTCCACCGAAATAAGTGGTCTCTCCAATAGAATCTGAGAAGGCGTCTGTGATTGGGGTGAACCAATATAAAGTGGAAAGCTTCTTTTTAGATCTATTTTTATACAGAAGCCAACCCTTGTGAGAAGGTAAGGAATGTATGGGAAACCTTCCATACGAAACCTCTTTGGTTTCAAATATCGATTCAAAGCTTTGACATTCAGGACTGGTCTTATAGAACGTCGTCCTTTCTTATAGGAAAAAAAGTGGCTGGTCTGCCAGTTCTATTTGTCTTAGCATAGAGCCAGTACCAGTACTTCGTCTGAGGACTGCAATTCCTTGAACAAGGAACATAAAATGACTGGCGTGGGAAACAAATGAAAGGGAGGTCTAACCCGCACTGGATTGTTTTGTAACAGCCACCTGTCTGTGGTAATCTGCTGCCACTCCGAATATAATTTTCGGAGAGATTTCTGATGAGGAGGATATATGGGTGAACATACCGCATCTATGACTTTTCTTAGCGTTGATCCATGTACTTGTGACTGATCCTCTGGTAGCATTTTAGGATCTGCGCACAAAGCCTCTTCTTTGGGTTTTGTACCTTAGAAGCCTCAGACCAGACCCGTGGCTCTCAAAATCTGACCCTCTTGAAGAAAGGGCTTACTGAAAGGCTCATTCACTTTCTGGAAGTCTGAGAAGGATTTTTGGGCTTTATGGCATGCTTTGACCTCTTCTATAAATTGAGGACCAAAATGGTCTGCATCTGTCAGATTTGGGAATTCAAGATATTTGGGAGCAAGGTCTGCCAAACCTGCTCTGGTCAGCGACCTAGACCTACGGGTATTGGTGATGTAATTGAATGATTGGCCTATTATAAGAGTTGCGCTGCTTATGGCTTTAAGTAGGGCTAGCTTGGATGCCACTCGAGAGTCCAGGGAAGATTCGGATGCCCCTTTTCTCTCTGCCTTGTCTAGCACAAATAGCAGGGGCCCAGCTGCTTCTGCTATTTTGTATTTGATCTTCCTTAATGCATGGTCTGTAAGGTCATTGTGCCTTTTCCTAACCACTATATAGGCAAAAGCTGGGTCAATGTCAGGGGCACATAATTCAGGTGCATCTAGTAACCCGATATAGATCCGCAATACCAACTCATCCTCCCTGACAAGTGTTGCTCCAAGGGCCAGCTGGGCAAATATTTGGACCTCTGAATTGCTTTTTAGGGCCCAGGGTATGGCATATAATTTTGATGGAGGGGGTTTTTCCAACTAATGCCACCCTGGCCATTTGTACCTCATTGAATTCCCCATACTGGGATGAAGCAGAGGTTATTGTAATCTTCAAAGGAAGTACATTGCATCAAGTAAACCTATTTTCCCTTTAATGGCCAATTGTTATAATGCTATCCATTGAGCCAAAGGATTGAACACAAAATTGTAATGTACATCCAAGGGACGGGTGCTCCACACAATTCATTTCATTATATTGGGATCAAGAAGAGAACAGAAATGTGTACACTGGGGCACTAATGAGGTTAAACTTTCTTAAAAAATCTGCTTATAAGCTTTATTGGTAAGCATTAAAAAATATATGTATTTTTTTTATTAACGGAATTGATAAAATCCCAATTTTAGTATAATTAACTTTTATTAGCGAAATAATTAAAAATGTATGGAGTGATGAACCAACAATAGGCATAAATAACTGTTAAAATAGCAGTACAACACTGTTATGCCACGCCACTGCTATTTTTCAGGATTTAATTACATTTATTAATTAAATGCTCCTAAGAAATCGATATTTAGATACTGCTTTGTAACATATAGCCTAAGTCACATTAATCTCAATACAAAGAAGTTTCACTTTCTAGATAATATCATAGTGTGCGGATTCAAGACATTTCATGCTTTAATAGGCACTTGATATCACTTCTGTCTCAGTTTGCACAATCTGATATTATATATTATTCCTGTATAATAATAACTCCTGATAACAAAACTTTTCATGTAATATTTGTCTCTCTCTGTGCTTTAATATAGCATGATGGTACGTAAACTTTGATCACTCGCTTAATACTGGACTGCTAATACACTTTATAAACTGGTATGATATAGTGCTATAGTTTACTTAGACTGCATTTCTTGTGGAATTGCCCTGATAAGTTATCTTATTTCTATGCTGCACAGCTTTAGAAATACCAAGGTGAACCCCTCATGTTAACCTATTGACACTATTCATTTGTTGATCAGATATAAGTAACTCATGTGAAGCGACCATTCGCACTTTATTGCTTATAATACTGTGGTATCACTAATATGTTATAGACAGGGCTGCCACCAGAAATTGCTGGGCCCAGTACAAATGTAACAGACAGGGCCACCTCCTTCCTTCTCTAACCCCACCCTCATTTTTAAATTATTCTCTACCCAACATTTGCCTCTCACCCCCATTCTCTACAGTCACCCCCCATCCCCTGTTCAATCTACCCCCTGCAGTAGTTTACTTACCTCAACTCTGACATCTTGGGAGTGGAGGCAGACATGTTGCCTACAAGGGGGCCCACTGCCGCACCCTTAATTACTCGCAAAGGTCTCTCCCCATACCAACTCTCACATCTCAAGCGCAGCTGCTGCCTAAAAATGGCTCTCACCACCTCCCTTAATTCACTGCAGAGGCCACCACCCCTAATACGTTTGTTTGGGCTAAGGCTGGTGGGGCCCCACACTGCTTTTGGACCCCATACAGCTGTACTCCTTATACCCCCCTGAAGGCAGCCCTGGTTATAGATAGCGTTGTTCAGCAATCCATTTCTGTACTAATAAGAATGAACAGGCACCTGATTAGTGACAGGCAAGCATAACTTTTGTGCTAATTGAAAGTAGACCATTCAAAGGAATAATGTTTAACATCTAACAAGGAGCTAGCAGTGTTATTGTAATCTCCTCTGGTTCCCAATCTACACAGGGAGACTGATCAATTTAATTTGGGGAAAAATTTAGGGGCAGTCTGGTAGATGACCTCATTAACTGACTACTGGTCCCCTCATGCTACCAGTTAGAGACAGAACTGTGCTTGCTCCGAGCTCTGGAATGTTGCCTGTTCTAGCCAATTCCAGGGAAAGAGGGAATGTCACCTGCACCGGCTTCCCTTTTGTCTTTATTTTCTTCTTTAACCTTTTCTTTGGTTCCTGGGGACTCCCTGAACAGGAAGATGACTTGGCACTCTCATGAGGAATATTTTCCACCTCAGAATCGGAAGAATAAGTAATTCTAAACTCCCTGACAGGAATATATATATTTTTTTCCTTTTATAAATGAATGCCTCAGATGAAGAAGAGGAAGATACTACTTTTTTTTTATGAGCTATTTTCCCTTTTTTACTGCCAGCAATGAAGAACATTTGCAAAGAATCTGTCACTGAGACAGAAAATGTTTCCCAACTGGTATAATCTGACCAGCACCTGAGAGCACATGACCTAACGTGCACACGATTTAGGGCTGGCAGGAGGTACAATGGTTTTGCTGAAACTACTAGACGCATGACTCAGAAAACACCAACTGCCTTGTGTAACTATAGCAACCCCTATTCTCATGGAACCAGATATGTTTGCTGGTACGTGATTGTCCCCAGGACTTAACTTGAGTAGATGGGCACCAGAGGACCTGGTAGTGGGATGCTGACTGAGATCTTTATTGCAATAGGGATACAGCATGCACCTGGACCAGAATAAGCAGAAATACTGGGTTGTAGGAGGTAGTACCAGGATCCACCAGTAGAGCAGCTTGGTGCCGGAGAGTCACACACAGGGCAAGGGAGTGTGCAGAGGCAAATCAAGGTGTCATTCCAGATGGTAGAAAACAGCTGCCACAGGTGAGTCCAATGGAGCAGATAGTGGGCACCACAATCCCACAGCTGAAAAGGTGATCTCACAAAAGAAAGTCATAAAACAGGCAAGGGGTCTATCCAGGCAGCAATCAGAGGTAGTCAGGTCACAGGCATATAGCAGAACTGAAAATCAGGCAGGAGTGAAATATAGAAAAGGAAACAGAATAAAGTCTGTTATGGTCCTTGAAGTTACACTATATGGCAACTATTAGTTGAGTAATATTTAACTTCATTGGGGTGCCACCAAAAACTTAAGCATAATGTTCAAAAAATAAACAGAAAGTTAGTTGACGAATTGTATGGTGTACTATAATTCACTAGTATATATATATGGAATGTAAAGCTGGGATGGACGTCATGAAGTTAAAATATAACTCAACTAGTTGTCATGGTTGCTATATAGTGTAACTTCCGGGAACATAACTCCCACTGATTGGTGCTACGGAATTTATTCTGTTTCCTTTTCTAGATATCCTTATTGATTAAATTCAGTTTATTTTTGTCAGCACAATTATTTTAACAATGATGATTCATTTGTATAAGTTAAATTTAATACCATGAACATAAAATAATTAGAAAAAAACACTTTTTTTTTAGAAGAGGGACGTCTTATTAGATCTTATTTCATTATGACATCTTTAAACATTAGACAAGATTTAAGTCGACAACAGGAAAAATGGAGCAAGAATGTATTTTCAGTAAACTACAACTTACTGAAACCTCTGGTCAACATTGGACAGAGGATTTATTGGATGTAAAATATTTATTGATTAAAGAGACAAAAACATTTTGGAATAAACTGACTTTTGATAATTATATAAAGTAAAATTGGTACCAAGTGGTTTGAGACCAAAAATAATTCCTGCCTATGAATTAGCTAATGAGGCATTAAAAGGAGAGTGGGAATAAATGCTTCTTAGGTGTTCATATGATTTGATGAAGGTGTTAGTCAAACATGACCAAATTAAATTGGAACAATATACAGAGGAAATAGTTAAATTAGGAGACAAATTAAAAGAATATGAAGGTTTGGATAAATAAAAAACATGTGAGAAATATAAAAAAAAGAGATTAAAGATATAGTGGTAAAAGATAAGAAAAGAAAAAAATTTGCTAGAGATAAAAATGACTTCAAGAGTAACACTATCTTTAAGTGGAATCAAAGAGGAACTAAATTACCTAGAAAGAGTAATCAGTTGAATTATACATACCACTCCGGAGTTCGAAACCTCAGATGGAGAAGTGCTAGAAAGCCCAACCGGGGACAGAGGTACGCTATCCTCTCATAGGAATTTTTTTTAGGAGGAAGTTCAAGATGTTTGGAAATAGACAAAAGATATAAGAAAATGAGAAGGGGGGGCAGAAACTTAAGAAAAACAGAATTCAGAGATTGGGAAGGGACCTTGCAAGGACAACTCAGGAAAAGAAAATTTTAGAAGGAAAAGATGATTGTTTGCGAATAATCAACTTATCTAATAAGGAGCTAACACAGGAACAAATTTCTGTATTGTCCAAAGGCCTATCTTTCTCTCAGACAATTAAAATTAATTGGTTTGAAGTAGAGAAAGATCTAAACCTTTCTGGAAGGAAATTATTGTTACACAATTTTTTTAAGCAGAAACAAGAAACGCTTTTGGATAGAAATGGGAGTATTCCCTCTACCCTTAACGAAAGTATAAGAGGTATTCAACCAAGCCTCTTAGATATACAAGAACAAGAGGCATTACAAATATTAGAAGAATTACAATGGGAATCAACTACTGATGACAAAGAATTAGATTTGATGTATCAAAAGAAAACCTTAAAAAAAGAAATCTACTTTTTGTCCTAACACTGTCACATGTCCACAAGTATCAATATATTTGGAACTAGTTACCAAAGATTTACACGATTTGTTCCCCAAACAAAATCTGAGATGTGGTAACATCACAGTAGAAGAGAGAAAAGCTTTGAGAGAAAATAATAAGTGGGATGATGTTGTAATGAAACAATCAGATAAAGGAGAAAATATAGTCATCTGGTCGGTATTCGAATATAAAAGTGAAGCTTATAAACAACTGAATACAGATTATTAGCAGAAATTAGCTTAGAATTCCATCATCCTCTTCCTAAAAACATTTCAGGATTTCATTAAGAATGCTCATATGGATGGTATAATTAATAAAGGAGATTTTTGAATTCCTATGGCTGAAAACCCCCAAAATATGCACATTTTACTTACTACCCAAGGTGCATAAAAATGAAAGAGAAGGGAATTTAACTGAAAAAGCTAGTGCCTATATGGATGTTCACTTGAGAGAATTTATCTTTACCCTACCTTCATATGTCAGCGATACCCTTGACGTTCTTGAAAAATGACAAATTATTACTGTCAAGCACAATACATGGTTGTGCACTTGCGATATTGAGGCACTATATACCAGCATAAATCATGAGATTGGCCTTGAGGAAGTTAAACAAGCTTTAGAGAGTAGAGTAAAAAATGAGCATAACAACTTCATTTTGAAACTATTGGAATTTGTCTTAAACGAGTAATTATTTTACTTTTGACAATAAAATTTTCTTGCAGGTGAGGGGCACAGTGATGGGGACAACCTCTGCCCCCACCTATGCCAACATCTATTTAGGCTGGTGCGAGCGGGAAACAGTACTTACCATTGAAAATGAGAGGTATACTCAGTATGTGCCTGGTTAAGATTTTTTGACGACATTTATCAATAACAATGAATAACAATCGAATCAATTTAAAATTGACATTTAACATCAAATCCGAGGAAGTCACCTTCCTTGACCTGAGGATATTTATTACAGTTCAAAATGAACTGTCAACCGACGTGTTCAGAAAAGAGACGGCCACTGATAGTATCCTTCACGCTTCCAGTTTCCACCTCCCGTCAACAATTAGGTGTTTTTCTAAAGGAGAGTTTCTACGCACAAGATGAGATAAAAAAAAAAAAAAAAAAAAAGATAAAAAGGGAGGATCTCAATTTTCCATCAAGAAAAAGGACACAGGATCAAATCAGATTTACAAGTACCTTTAATAATCAATGGTATGATATACAATCTATCTTGCAGAAACACAGCCACATTTTGAAATTATAGGGGATCGAATATCTACTAGTTGAAGATCTAAAAACGTGACCTCTTAGTGCATAGCCATTTTCAAGATAAAACGCAAAAAAGTGCATTGTTGAATAAAACAAATGGATTTTTTCCATGTGGCAAATGCAAAGCATGCAAATACACAAAGAAAACAAAACAATTTGAGGATAAATTCAATAATCACATTATCAATACTTTCATAAACTGTGATACACATGGGGTGATATTGTCTAACCTGCACTTGCAATCTTAGTTATATAGGAATGACAAGTAGACCCCTTAAGCATAGATTGTTGGAACATATAGACAACATCCGTAATGCAGAACAAGATGTCAGAAGGATGAAAACACTGACCACAGTTGCCAGACACTTTTTGAAAAAACCTAATGCTAACCCTCAATATTTAACAGCGTACGGTATAGAAGAAAAAGTCAGTTTGGGTGTTAGAGGTGGAGATATAAAACAGCATCTATTGAGAAAAGAAGCGAGGATGATCTTTCTGATGGGAACTATCCAATCTGCAGGACTTAATGAATAAGCCTGTGATTCAGAAAAAAACAGTATAAATTATTGTTGTCATTAATATCAGATGGATTACAATATTCTATATTGTGGTCAAGTAGTAAAACGTATGGGTATGTATTGATATATATGCTTATACCTATACATAGGAAGAGGAAGAAAATTGTTTTGGGTACCTATGTACTCCTATAAAGACGCACATCTTTAGGATGGTACTATAATTGAATTTACATACATCAGTGAAGTCTAATTATGAAATTGCTGATTTATATATCGGCTATGTCCCTAATACAAGACTAGCCTTCACAATATTGACTTTTCCATTGATAAATGGGATATATTAAAACATCATTCATATATAATTTAGTTGGTTGATAATAAATCAGTAAGTTATTTTTTGATAGGTGGGATATATGAACATACAATTTAATTTTATTTAATTTAGTTGGTGGATAACAAGATTCTTAAAAATTATCAAAAAATAAAAAAAGTTATAAAAATGAATAATTGTTATAATTTATCACTTTACTAGTCACTGTAACCAATTAATAAAATCTTTAAAAGTCTACACATTAATTCAATGGGACTAATACTGCAATTGAGCTCCCTTCATTTTACTTTATATTCAATTTACATGAAGGGTTTAATAGTAATATGATTTAACATCAAGGTTATATTGCATTTGATTTACAATTATCACCTTTCACATTTAATTTTTATTTCCTCTTACAGCTAAGAACTTATTTATCACCTTTACACCTGTTTTTTGATTCATTCAACACATGATTTATTTTTGACACTTTATTTGTGCTGCTCATTAAGAATTGAATGATATGTTTATTAATCTCATTTACTAATCGTAGGATTTCAAATGCAGTTATATCGTACTACCACATTAATGAATAATTGTTCTAATACATGTTCCTTAATTCCTTTCTTACCTGTATAAGAGGTTATTTGTATTGTAAATATTAGATTGGTGAAGAGTCCCGAGCAAGTTTGTTTACCAATAGGGTTTGACCAATAGAAATCGCCAATTAACGGGACTTTCATCTTCTTACCACTTTTTCTGCTGGGAGGTATTGTCATCCTGATATGAATCCCAGTTCCTGATTAAAGGGGATAAGAATGACACTACTTGATTTTTGATTGGAGGAGATAACGATGATGCAGCTCGGGGGCTCAGCTCCAAAGTATCTAAGAACTCTCAGATGCATTGATCGTCTTGCCTTGACAAAGCACTAACCAGCGAAACGCGTGTTGCCATTTTGCCGGTCAGGCCTCTACCCCACTGATTACAAGAGGCTGCTTACTATACTCGGCTTACAGCTCCACCAAATCCACAGTTAGTATGGAGCTGTAACAGGCAGCTAGCAATACACTCCCTGTATCAAGAGCAGCCTTTGTGCTGGGGCAGCATGTAAGCCACTAAGCCATTGGAAGCCACTATTCTCGCTTGATAACCATTTGGATTCAAGGAAATTTTATACCTTATCTAATTGGATTAAGCTGTATATATTAGATAGCCAAATGAATGGCATGATAAAAGGAAAACATTCTTATCCTTTAAGAAATAAAGCTGATTTAAGCTCCATTAATCCACACTTAATATGGAGCATTAATAGACAGGTAGCAATATATTTTCCATAATAAAAGTGGTCTTCACGCTGGGACAGCATCTAATCGATCTCTAGCCAGTAATATACGGGTTGAAGCCTATATCCACTATGCTTTTGGAAACTTTATGTGGTATACAGCTGATTTTCATTAATTAGAAGCTACTAGTCACACCATTTAACCAGATTACCTTATTTATTGGGAATTGGCTGTATTTATAATATAGTCTCATATATAGGAAGGGCCATCTCTTCCATTGGGCACGATGGGCAGGTGCCCGGGGGCCCTGCAGGCAAGGGGGGCCCATCCGAATCCTAAAAAAAAAAAAATTTTTTTTAAAATACTTACCTTGCGGTCACATCAGCGGTGATCCGGATCCCTCCCTGGTCCCCTCTTCCGTGCTGTGCTCGCAGTGAATGCAACCACAGCACGGAAGAGGGCAGAAGAGACTCAGCGGCGCAGAAAAAATAAGAGGGTCGGACTTAAGGTAAGTTAAGGTGGCCCCTCATATATATATATATATATATATATATATTTTATTATTTTTTTTAGGGGCCCGGTACACTGCATTGCCCGGGGGCCCATAAAGTTGTTAAGGTGGCCCTGGATATAGGACATGTAAAAGGGAGTAAATAAGTATTATCCCTCAAGAAATACAGAACAACCTATTATCATATTTGTAAGCTTAATCGCTAATAAATTCAGGGTTATTAATGAGGTATACCTGGCAATTTTATGATACACAGTTTGTTTAATCATTCATTTTTCTTTTTTAAATATTTTGCTGTTTTCACAAATACATTTTAATAATATTAAATAAAAGTTATATTTTAACTTCATGACGTCACTCCCAGCTTCACATTTCATATATATACTTGTGAGTTATAGTGCACCATACAACTCGTCAACTAACTTTCTGTTTATTTTTTGAACAGGAGTGAAATATACACAGGAACAAGAGCACAGAGAAGCAAGTGTGTGAATGCTATAACCAGCAAGGGCAGAGTGAAGCTGACAGGTATGTAAACCAGGAGTAGCCAATCAGGGCAGGTGTCAGATTGAGCTGCAGGTGAGTGGAGATCCTGTGATCATGCCCTGGCTGAGAACAACACTGCAGCAGCCAAAAAGAAAACAGCAGTTACCTGCTGTTCCTAACAGAAGGTGCAAAGAATATCAGATACTAAGATGTCAGAAGAACAATCTACAGGTTCAAGGGAAACCGAGAGTCCCTCTTCAGCACCAAAGAGACCTTTGTAGTAGACAAATGGTTAATCAAACCTTAATCACTATCTGTACAAGCTTGTGGGAAGAAACCCCCGGCTTAAAGGATCACGGATTCCATAGCCCTGTGGTCAAAGAAGGCAGCAAAAGAAAGCGGCATGGAAGAGGAATCTGACAGAGGTAACTGCAAGGTGGACCCACAGCCATCCATAGGATGGCAGGGTACCATGGGCGATGCAACCAATCTAGAGCCACCAGAAGGTGGACACCCATACTCACTGTAGCGTCTAACACACGTGGGAGCATGGGAATAGGCAAGAACTGGTACACCCAGCGAAACTTTAAATTGATTGCCATGACATCCTTGTATATTGCTCGGAGTTTTGTGAATGTTACACAGCAAGGAGGAACAAGGAAGTGCAAACGCGAAGTCAAGATACACATCTTTGGCAGAACCCAGCGCTGAGACAGCAGAGCCTCTCCACCTTTATGAGAAGGGGCCATACTCCATGATGGATCTCGAGTTGGCCATGTTAGATCAGTACACATCAATCTCCACGCAAGCGACTAACATATGAGTGTGCAAAAAAACCAATGAGCTGCCCATCCAGCTGAAGGGTGTAATTGAACCTTATCCAAAAAACTGTTGCTAAAGCAGTCTTGAATGAAAATCTGCAAAAGGTACACCTCAATAACGAAAAGGACTTAGTCCACCGGGAGGAATAACCATAGGACACATCATGTTGAAATTGTTACGGCTAACGGTCTTACCATAACCCTGTAGAACCGGATGGATAGGTCTTCAATTATACCAACCACCTTTCCTGTAGAGCTCGTTATGCTCACAGGTAATCGGATGCCCCCAGGTCTTATACTCAAAAGTGGTACAGGTGTATGAACGTACCATAGCGCAGAGTAGCGGGGTGTAGAATCTAGCGAGGTCAGGGAACAAGCCGAGGTCTGGGTCCAAAGCAGGTAACGTGGTCAGAGTCAGGCAAGATGTCAGGGCTGGCAGCGAGCAAGGAGAAACTAGAACTAAAGCAAAAGGTCAGGGCATCAGGCAAGAATGAAGTCCAATAAAGGAAGCCAAAGGGTCATACACGGAAATCCAAAACAGCAACAGGTTCAAAAGCACAGGAGCAGGCTAGCACACAGCAACTGAGAACTATAACCGGCAGGGAGGCTAAGCCCTCCCTGGCTTAAATACAGAGACTGACCAATGGCTGCAGAGGAAGTCAGCAGGGGTAATCAGCCTCAGGAGCCGCTTATAATATAATTAAACAGGCAGATGTGCGCACGCGCCCGGCTGCCCCTAATGCCGGGGACACGGCGTCCCAACCGTTGCTTAGCCAACGGCCGGGGCGAGAACAGGAAGTAACGTCCCGGTCGTCATGGAGACGGCCAGGACGCAAGTGAGTAGAAAGCCGCGGCTTGTAACAGAAATGCAATCAGAATAAATGCAGCCTTGGGCTGGGTATCAAGGAAGACTGGGGAATTTTGAGAAACCAGCCATGTCTCTCCCGAATCAGGATAGCCAGCCGAATTCATTGTACCAAAGGCAGATGTCAGCATCTGAACAAGAAGTTATCAAAAATAGTTGAGAGTTGCGCCCTGAGCACATAAAAAACCCACCATGATTGGCAAAAAGACCCAGGCCAGAAGCTAGGTCGAAGGGCAAAAGAGACTATCATTCTCTGTCCAAGGATGCAAGAAACTGCCCTGCTTGCCTTTCCTGTGAGCATGGACGTAATAACTCTATCCCATTGAAGTTGCTCTCGTCCTCCAGAAGGAACAAAACCTAGACTCTGCCTGTGCAGTATTGCAGTCTGGCAGAAGACAGCTTTCTCCTCCTATAGCCACAGCAAGGATCTGCTCCAGTTCTCAACCAGAAAGTGATACAGGAAATGAAGTCCAAGGAAGGACACCAAGGAAGGTTTTTCTGCTATGAGTGCATAAAACCTGGGAGTGACAAACTGTCACTGTCTGCTGCTTCATGTGTAGATCAAAGGAGAAAACACATTTTGTACACAATCTGTCCAGGGTAAGGCTGACCACCCCCACCCCAGTATTGTAATGGGTCTATAGAGGCAGACAGCAGGGGAATCTCCCCTACGAGAAGTCCACCATCATTAAAGCCTTCCCATGGTAATGGGGAAAGTTAAAAGAAACATCCCCAACATTGTGAATTGTCCATCAGGCTGAGGAGACAGCGTAAAACAGTACATTCAAGTCTCCTGTGACAGATAGAGATATATACATACATAAAAAAAAAAGGAGTAAAGAAGCATCTGTAACTTTATGCGGCACCAAGCCTAAAGTCTGTTGAACCCCCAGAACTAAACCTTCCATACTGTGTAAACTGGAGGCCTCAACTACACTATAAGTACCCATCCTCTTAGACTCACAAACTAACTCCCCATATGCTTGTTCTCTCCATGTTTGCGTGGATTTCCTCTGAGTGCTCCAGTTTCGTCCCACACTCCAAAAACATACTGGTAGGTTAATTGGCTGCTATTACATTGACCTTAGTGTGTTTGTGTGTTAGGGAACTTAGACTGTCAGCTCCAATGGGGCAGGGACTGATGTGAATGAGTTCTCTCTACAACGCAGTGGAATTAGTGGCGCTATATAAATAGCCAATGAGGATACACCTCAGAAGATAGAACAGAGTTAGAAACGGTGGTCTGTTTTATCATAAATATGGTGCTGGTCTGTATTTCTCTGGAGGGAGCAATGGACACATTCCAATGAGGAAGTGGCCCTAGCCAGACCCAAAGCAGAATCTGTCAAGGTCAACTCCCACTCTGCCCTGCTGGGGAGGTATCACTAGTGGACGGCACTGGGAAGCAGTTATCTGTGTGGAGTTTTGAGGAGGAAAAAAAAGATACACCTACTTCTCTGATCTGCAATATTACCTGAGGTAGGTCAGCTATGGATTTAGTCATGGACTGAGTCCAAGCCTGTTCCTTCATGGTCACAGAAAAGTGATGATCCCTGCACAAGGGGCATGTAGGACAGACTGTCCAAAATATAACTAAAAATTCTATTTGGCACAAGTATGGAGTTGCACAGACCTTCCAACAGAATTCTTAGAAAGGCACTTCCAAAACTAGAGAAATTGTAAAACACAGAGAAAGAACAGCATACACCAGAGCCGACCTTCCTTAACTATATAATAATTAAATTTAATAAGGAGATATAACATGAATGGAAAATGACAAATTAAACTATGAGTTACGGACACCAAGTACAGCAAACGCGACACTGTATGCAGAGTTTCCAAAAGAGAACGGCGCCTTCTACACTAGTGTTGCACAGACTTTCTAGTGGACACAGTAGTCATGGAAGTCCACTATACCGTGCATAGAACATTACTCATCACTCTGGCTGAACAAGTTGTTCTCTCAGATAAAGAGAATCTGCTGCACCGGCACTCATCTGTGTGTTCACAAGACAAAATGTAACGCACTGAGAAAGTGCCACACTAGTGAAATAGCATACACGTCATGTAAACACTTGATGACACAATAAATCGTACGGAGATACAGTGCCTACTACACTGCATGCAACAGATGGTAAAGGCACACGTAGATACAGCCTGCTGTAAGAATAGCATCAGACTAGAGGGCACATCCTGCATAAAAGGGAAAACCGATATCATACAGTTCTGGCTGTCAATAAAGAGCTCGAACTGCTAGCGGTGTTCTCTCATTACAGGAGACCTGACGTAGGGTCTTCCCATAGGCCGAGTTGTACTCGGTGAAAGATCTGCATGTTTCTAGGAAGGGTTTGCTGATGCACAAATTCGGAGGGAGGAAAAGACGGCGGCCTCCACGGAGGAAGCATTCCAGACAAGCGAGGAACCTGCTGCATATTTCCCCTTACTCTCCGAACATACATAGCCAGATTAAGGGGGCCCCCCGCCCTCTCGCATGACTTCACCTGCTGTCAGTTGCTGTCTGCCAGCAACCGCTGCACCTGACAGCGGCGGGGTCCCTACTGACGCATGCGCGATGCACCCACTCTGTCAGCAGCACCACGCATGTGCAGCTGCAGCAGCTCCTCCTCAGCATGAAGACTGAAGAGAGTAGGTGAGTGGAACAAAAAAAATCATACATAAATATATATAGAAAACCATCATAACATGTTTATTTCTTAATTAAATATGTCAAATGTAGCCACCTATAACAGTAAGAGTGTGTATGTATGTGTAATATAATGTAATATAATATAATATATATATTTATTTTATGGCTACATTTTACATATTTAAATCAAGTAATAATCATGCTATGAGGGGTCTTCTTAAATATGTATATACATATGATTATCAGTAGTGTTTGAATACATATACATTAAACATTACTATTAGACTGGCAGAGCCAATGCCAAAGTGGCAGATTCTATTTTATTAATCATTAGTAAATTACTGAAGCCGCCCAGTTATATTAAAGTTTGGATAAAATTGTAGTATATTATATATAATTTGTATACACATATTAAAGCTTTAATTAGATTACATAAATATAAGTGGCTGCAACATCTCATCTATTTCCATTTTCTAGCACTTCTAGAGAAGTACGATATGCTGGCTCTCTGACTAGGGACCCTGGCTCTGCAGCAGCAGCTGCTAAATCTACCAGACTCCTGATAGCTCTCAGGCAAGCTGCACACAGCTAATTTACAAGCTTCCTTATCATGATAAGCTTCGAGCATGTTGATGTGATATACCTTCTGCCTCTTTTGGCCCTCATCTTTTGCCACTACATAATTGACATCATAAATGCATTGTACTATGGTATAGGAGCCCTCCCAGGCAGCTTTCAACTTGTTCTACCGTATAGGGATCAAAACCAGAACCTTTTGCCCCACCTCAAACATGTGTTCTCCGCATTGCAGTCATACCACATATTCTCTTTCGCCTGCACAGCTTTCAGGTTGCTCTGCGCCATCCCCTTTAGGGACTGCAATTTTTACCTGAACTGCACTACATAGTATACCACTGACATTTCTGGGGTGATAAATTTCCTATCCCACTCTTCCCTAATCAAATGCAATAGGCCACACACCCAGCGCCCATACAGGAGTTCAAAGGGTGAGAAGCCAGTGGGTTCCTGCGGTAGCTCGCCATATGCAAAGAAGAAGGGCGGCAGGAACCTCTCTCAGTCTCTTCCCTGCAACGCCACAAAAGCATTTGTTTAAGGGTGCTATTAAGGCGTTTGCACAGCACCTTGGCCTGCGGATGATACGGGGAAGTAATTAAATGATTCACCTGCATCTTTTTACAAAGACTCTGCATGAGTTTGGACATGAACTGGGTACTGTGATCAGTTAACATTTCTCTTTGGAACACCACCCTGGAGAAAATAGGTATAAGGGCATCTGCTACTTTATCAGAGCGAATGGCGGAAAGAGCTACTGCTTCTGGGTACCTAGTCGCATAATCCACTACAGTCAGAATGTACTTTTTCCCTGAACTACTGGAAATGGCTAGGGGACCCACAATATCCACAGCAACCCGCTCAAAGGGTTCTGATATAATGCGCAGGAGAATGAGGGGGCACTCCCCACATCACCAGAGTTCCCGACAACGTGGCACACATGACATCAGCTGCAGTACTTGGCTATGTCAGTCAGCATGCCAGGCCAGTAAAAATTATGTACCAAACAAGCTTTAGTTCTGGCAACACCCAAATGTCCTGCTAGGGGTATCTCATGGGCTACTTTCAGCAAGCCTTCCCTGTAGGTTTGAGGTACAACTAGTTGCCTGTCTGCAATTACAACTGGATGCATACTCATGACGCTTCTCTCTGTACAAAAGTCCATTTTCCCCAAAAATTCTATCTTCTTTACTGTCAAAATATGACTGACTAACCCTTCGTCTCACTGGCGATAAACTGGGATCAGTGTTTTGTTCTGTTTTTAAAAAAAAAAAAAGGAAAGGAAAAAAAAAGTGTCACTTCCGCGCTTATCAGTGTTGCACACAGCATGAGGTCACTCATTCAAATCACTGCCCAATTGTGCAGCTTCTATAATGAGGGAGGGGGGTGGAGGGGGATTAGTTTCTAGCGAACTTCTCTCCACACTTGCAGGGGTTAATGCACAGCTCCTCTGTGCTGCTCTCCGGGTCACTACTGCTAATACATTTGATACATTTTCACACCAAGTCATCTTCAGAATTGGGCACATGTAAATCAATCAGACTACCTGAACCATTAGCAGACATGGTATCACATTTATGCACACTGGCACATATTTTGCCCTGATCAATTTCACAACAGAGGGGATTTAAAGTGTTAGTCTCTCCAAGAGCATTATCAAACACATTGGCACATAATCCCTCCCTCTGCATCACAGGTACCGGAAAATCTGCATGACTATTCTCAGCAGTACATGAAATTTCACCAGTGCATCAGAAGTTATACTTTTTTTTTTTATAAGCAGCGTGCATTGTTCCCAAATCAGTCCCCAACAGTACCGTGGTACGCAGATTATCTAGTACCCCAACGTCCCATATTCCTCTGCCAGATCCCGAATCTAGACTGGCTAGGGGTACTACAGAATATAGGCCCCCCCACTACTTGCACAGCAATAGTCTTCCCAGGAATAATGTTCTCTGGGCTCACTAGAGCTGGATGTACAAGATTCAGGTCTGCGCCTGAGTCTAACCCAAGTGCGACTTGGAGTCCTACCTTAACTGCTGCAGATTGTCTCTGGGGCATTCGTGGGGTCCTCCTGCACACAGGACGGCCAGCACTGGCTTTCCCAAATATTTCCCTTAGGTAGTTTGACTTCTCTTAATAACTCTACCTGGCCATAAGCATTCATACAAGTCTTTCCTACTGTTCGCATATGTGAGTCCACACATTTATCTATTTGTATGTATATAAAGTTAATGCTTCCAAACATGAAATTGGGTTGATACATGCTCCTCAGGATACAGTAGACGTAGTAGTGGGCTGATAAAGGGAACAATTAAAAGCAACACATTTCTCCAATAGTTAGACTGTGCAAAGAATAAACTGTATATAACTGCTTGTGACTATAGTTACTGCCATTTTTGCAAAAACATTACAAATATTGACGGGCTTGTAAACTCCATGCTACACTTCCAGTGCTTGTTTAAGTGCTAAATTAATACTCATTATGCAAATTACAGCTACCTTGAGGATATTTAGGCAAATGTATATTATCGCATTGTGCTGGCTGCTAAGAGCAAATATGAAACGGTTTGTGCTCTGCTTTTCAAATGCTTTATTAAATAATCCTGAAAGTGTTGGAAATGCACATCTGCAGCGGTTCCTGGTTCTTTGGAGAGAAGTTGGAGTGTGTTGTCCATCGTGTACATGTCACGTCATTGATTGGCTTTTAAAGCCTTATTTCTCACACATTTCACAAATCGTTAAAAAAAAAAAATAACCACAAAATAAAATCAGTCTAAATTTTAAGAAACCATATTTTTTTCTGGTTTTGTTTTTTTAAAAACATGAATACTAACAAGGCACTGGTAATGGTACCAAGCACAGAGGAGAAATACCACAAGAGTGCTTACATATGACAGAGCGGGTGCCAGGCAGTGTGAGTGCCCACCAGTCTGGGAAGCATCCAACAGGACAGGTCATGTGCCAGGTCAACTGACCTCAGCCTTGAAAGGGATTGTATCCACTTCACTGTACAGCAGGGCGGTTCCCAGACACAGTTGAGCAAGAAATATTTTCACACAGTATTTATTGAAAATGAGATTAGAGGTAAGGGTGGCACTTTATGGATCAGGACAGACAGCCATGTGAAGATTGCCATTAACTAGCAAGTAAAGCAACACAATTCTAGTGTTTATTTGTGCTGCAGACTGTTTCACTTTGTAGAGGTTGAAATTAAATTTTAACCCTAATTCAGATACAGACAAGGTAATAAATTAACTTGTTACACAAACGGCCTTCACTGGCTTTCCACCGGTAAAGGTGGAATGCTATAAAATCATTAAAATTTTACATTGCCCATAGGGCCCTAAAGCCCAGATCGACCGATCAGAACCAGCCCAGAGATGTCATCTTACGACTTCACTTCTATACTACCAAGGAGATGGTCTTGCGCGGAGCCCGAAAATTGCACACGCTAACATTCGAGGGTCACAACATACAGATCTTTCAGGACTTGTCACCGACCACTCTGGCCAGATGTCGGGAGCTTGCCCCAGTAACGCAAGTTCTACGAGATCATAATGTCCAATACCGCTGGGGCTTCCCCTTCAGTCTGTTCCTTTGGCATCAGGAGCGACAGATTTCCGCCCGCACACTCCCGGAGGCTCAGGCTCTTCTACAACGCTTAGGCCTTGCTCCCGAGCCCCCCCCAGGCGCCTCTCAATCATCTACCTCGGGCAACCAGGATACAAATCCGCAGCCCCAAAGAGTTCCGCGAGGCGAATGGTCCACAGTACAGAAATCTTCCACTCCTCGCAAGACCTCGTAATCTATCTCCCTGATTGTCTTTTAGGGATGAGAACTCCCCACCTAGGGAGGGTCCATCTGGGACAGGGCTATCGAGAGCCGTTCCTGATCATTTAGTGGCCACCCCTACTGGAGGCCTTCTGAGGAACTATGCCTACCCGGGGACTAGCCCTCCGAAATGCTCACACGTTGCCTAATTTCTCATTGTATCGTTTTCATGCCCTAGGCCTACTGTTTCTGTTTGCCCTTTTTTGTTCTTGTTCTCTCCGCTTACAGGTGGATCTCCATACCCATGGCCTTCTTGGAGCCACAGCGTAATGCCGCTATGGACCCCCCTCGGAAGGATTGTACCTCTCCTACGACCACGGGCAGGCCTGTTTGTTTGATTTTAAGGTCTATTTGGACTTGCTATGTCATTGTTTTCCGTTTAACTGTTGGATCTCTTTACTTGTTTACATTGGTACATACTGGCATTTGTAAGCATCCTCACTTTAATAGTTTATAGAAAAGAAAGATATCCGCACTAGGTGAATCTCATACCAAGGTCTATTGATAAGCTCTCAGTATTATAGCTCATCAATCAGGGTGTTTGTAATATAACAAAAAACATCCTGAGCAGTGCACCCATACACCATAAATGTAATAAGTACCAAAAGAAAAGAGAAAAGCAGGTGACTAAGGGTTACTCAGAACAATGGATGAGTATAAATATTTAAATAAAATACAATTTTATTGATATGCCTTAAAAATGTTGATATTAATTCATCCTGTACTCAAAAGCTGGTGTCCATGCAATACCTAGGTTCTATGTCTATATATATATATATATATATTGCTCCTTTGCTACAGTCTCTCTGAGACATACCAACCATTGAGTTCTCATATTACTATATATCAGACAGCTATTATTCCAGCTACCACTAGGGTTTTTTTTCTGCACTACTCTGATAATATATTGCCTGAGACACCAAGGAGATACATCTGCAATTAGGGAACCTTTTGAAAGGGAAATTTATATATAAATTTCTTCTAAACCAATTTGTTAATATACTAAACCTACATTAGCGATATTCTCTATTTAGAGTTTATTATACAATATAGGACCACCAAGCTAAGTTTGCAGTGGATCTGCAATTTTATTCATTTTTGTTTTTTAATATTTCGCCAGCTTTTGAGTATAGGATGAATCAATATCAACATTTTGAAGGCATATCAATAAAATTGTATTTTATGTAAATATTTATACTCATCCATTGTTCTGAGTGCCCCTTAGTCACCTGCTTTTCTCTTTTATTTTGGTACTTATTTGTAAGCATCCACCTGCTATCATTGTACCCTCTAGTTTGACAATGTTACATAGTTAATGTATATGTTTGCATTATGTGGTCCCATCTTACTGATATACCCTAGTCTGTCACCTCCCCCTTCCCGCACCTTTCCGACGGGAGGGACAGGAGGAACTCCAGGGCCTTGCAGGATTTCATGAAACTGCACAATCTGTACGATACTTGGAGAATCTCTGACCCTTTGGCCGAGACTATTCTTTCTACTCCTCAGTCCATAACACCTATTCCCGAATCGACATGGTCCTGCTCAGCCACGACCTGACCCTTAAACTCACTAACTCTAGTATCCACTCAATTACATGGTCTGACCATGCCCCATTTTCGGCGGATCTCTCCTCCCTAGTCTCTCGCTCCTCTGCCTTCTCCTGGAGACTCAACGAGTCCCTTCTCCACGACAAAAACACAGTAGCTCATATTAAATCCATAATATTTGAATACTTCGAAACAAATGAATCTCCTGATATCTCACCCTCTACCCTCTGGAATGCTCATAAGGCGGTCATTAGAGGCCACCTAATGGCTTCGGCAGCAAATACCAAAAAGGCTAGAGCGGCTGAGACTATGCGTCTCTCCACGGCCCTCCACCAGTTGGAGGAACAACATAAATCTAATCCTGACCCTTCTTTATTCGAACAGGTGGCTTCTGTGAGGGGTAAACTTAACAAGCTTCTCTCCCACCGAGTGGCCACCAAGCTGAAATGGCTGAACCAACGCTTTTACGAAAAGGGTGATAAGGCGGACAAGCTCTTGGCCACTCAGCTGCGGACCAAAGTCTCGGGCCGTAATCTTACGGCTATTAGGGATCCATCCGGAGCTCTGGTTTATGACCCAAAATTAATCCGCTCAGAATTCCAGAACTTTACTCTATGCAACAACACCTTTCTAAATTTGTCTGGCGGGACAGGTCTTCCAGGCTTCGATTGACACTACTCAAAAAACTTAAAGGGCTGCAGAGGCAGGGGCTTTCCCGACCTCAAGCAATACTACTGGGCGGCCCAGCTTAGCTCAATAGTCTCCTCATTTGCTCCTCCGGCATCTCATGCATGGGCAGACCTGGAGGCTGCCTATCTCTCCATACCCGGCCTATCTAGCCTTTGGGGAGTTCCCTCTGATATTCAGAAGGCCCTAACCAAACGTTTTCCAACTCTGGAGTTTGCAGCTCTGATCTGGGAAACCTGCAAGGGTTATCTCTCTATCTTTCCTAACCCTCAGCACATTATACCCCTGTGGCATAACCCCACCTCCCCCCTGGGAATGTCCCGATCTTTCTCTCGGCTATGGACCAGGGCGGGATTTCGATTTGCGGGAAGCCTTCTTGAGCGAGGAAGGCCTATATCCTATGACACCCTCTGTTCCAGAGTCCCTAACTTTCGCCCGCCTTTCTACCAATATCTGCAGATTTGGCACTTCCTCCTGTCACTCCTGTCAGACAATTCACCTCACTCCCCCTCCCAATTTGAATCTCTCTGCCTTTCTTCCGCTTTGTGAAGGGGTATGATCTCGTCCTTGTATAGTCTTCTACTGGAGAAGCTGGTGCCTTCCGGGAACACACATGAGAGGGAGTGGGAGAGGGATCTGGGCCCTCCCCCAGAGGAGGACTGCTGGGAGACCATCAGGCTGAATGTGGCCTCTAGCTCCATCTCCACATTAATTAAGGAAAATGCATACAAAGTTTACTACAGGTGGTATCTCACACCTGACAGGCTCGCAAAGATGTACCAGTTAGCCTCTCCCGATTGCTGGAGAAATTGTGGTCATCAAGGCACCTTCGTACATATTTGGTGGTCATGCCCTGTTATTTCCTCCTTCTGGGACAGGGTTTCAAGACTTCTTTCCTCCCTCCTCCAAAGCCCTATTAGGAAGAATCCATGGTCCTTCCTACTCTGTTATCCTATACAAGACCTAGACACCCACTCTGCAAAACTTGCTTCACATGTCCAGGCAGCTGCGAGATGCCCGATTGCTAAATTTTGGAAGCAGGCGGACCCCCCCCCGCGTCTCTTCTCTTAGAAGAGAGAGAGACACACACACACACTTCATTGCCAACATGGAAAAAAATCACTTCGCTACTGCGAGACAAAGAAAAATTTCATCAAATTTGGGCCCCCTGGCTTTATGCCTAGGATCCCCGCAGTTCTCTCTTCCTCCAAATAATCTCCCCCTACACGATGCCAGATAACATCGACCCCATTACTACTTTAAAATACTCCCATGCAGACCTGATAGCACTCCCTTCTGAAGGTGAGCATGCTTTTTTTAGTTTACCCCATGAGACGGCCATTTCCCCCCCCCCCCCCCCCCCTTGCCTACCCTACACCTCCTCCAATGCCCACGCCCTTTCCCTCCCGCCCCTTACCCATTACTATTTTGTTATATTGCAATACATTTTACTGTTCTATGAATGACATTGCTGGATATCTACTCTGCTCTGTGATTATTTCAATCAAAATGCTTGTTGTTTTATATTTATGGCATTCATATTTTATTATGCAATAAAATTGAGTTAAAAAAATAATATTTTTTTTTACATTAAACCAGCAAATAAAAGGAGGAGCTGTAGTAATTATGAGCACATCAGATTACATTCAGCACAAAGACAGCTATCGGATAAAAAACAAAAAAACAAAAACAAACCACCAACACTACACTATGATTATGGAAGACCCCACCAACCAATACACAGAGGAACTTACAGATCATAAATGGTTTCAACCCTGGATCATTCTCTCTACTGGACAATCCCAAAATGGGTACCTTCTATATGTTAAATAAAATACATAAAGGCAATACAGGGAGACCAATAATTTCTGGTATTGGGACCTTAACAGAAAATATTTCTGTCTGGATAGAGAATGTTCTTAAACCCTTGGTGAGATGAACACCCATCTATATCCAGGATACCACAGATTTTTTTTTACAAACTTTGAGCCCTGGTCCACTACCAGAAGGCTCAATACTGGCAACTATGGATGTCGAGTCTCTGTACTCTAACATATCCCACAAGGATGTCTTAGCCACATGCCAACACTACCTTCAAAGAAACAGTCTAGCCACGGAGCCGACTCTGCAGCTGATTAGGTTCGTACTCAATCATAATTACTTTTCTTTTGGGAAAGATACCTGCAGTGTATGGGTGGTACCATGGATAGTAAGATATCACCTCATTATGCTACTCTTTTCATGACTTAAACTTACAGGAGGAATTCTTATCAACTTGCACAATGATACCTCAAGCATACTTCTGTTATATTGATGATTTGCTACTAATCTGGACTGGCTCTGAAAATGAGCTGCAGACTGTACATAAAAACTTCAACAAGTTTTGACCAACCATTAGACTCACTCTTAACTACTCATGATCTCCGATACATTTCCTGGACATGACCTTATACAATAAAAATACTATAGAAACATCAGTATTATAAACCTACAGGCCGCCCAGCATATCTGAGATGGAACCGATTTCACCCAGGACACATAAGGAAGTCCATCATTTACAGCCAAGCTTTGAGATACATTCGGATTTGTTCAGACAGTGAAGACAGAAAAGAGGATTTATATATTCACGTTAAATCCGTTTCTCTGATTCCGTCTGGGGGACACTGCTTACCATGGGTTGTGGAGGGGAGCTCGAGGGGGAGTTGGCCGCTAGCTAGTTAACTTTAGCACTGCTGACAGACCCCTCCCCTCTACAATCCCCCCGCCTCTTCCTCCTCAGTTATTTAAAAAACCCCAAGGAGATAGGTCAATCAACCAAGAGCATACAGAGGAAAGGCAGAAGGGAGGGATCGCAGTGTCCCCCAGATGGAATCAGAGAAACAGATTTATCGTGAGTATATAAATCCTCTTTTCTCTTTCATCCAGTCTGGGGGACACTGCTTACCATGGGGATGTTCTAAAGCAACGTACTGTTCTGCCCAAAGGAATATCTGAGCAGCAACCTGCATTGCGGCTGCCCTCCTGGTTCCTCCTTGTCTGTTGACATATGCCACAGCCGTGGCATTGTCGGATTGAACTCTGACTGGGTGGCCCTGAAGGAGAGTCTGGGCCCCCCGAAGAGCTAAAAGAATTGCCTTCAACTCCAACGTGTTGATTGATAGGGATAATTCCTGTAGTGACCAGAGCCCTTGGAGCCTGAGGTACAGGACTACCGCCCCCCAACCTCTCAGGCTGGCATCTGTTGTGGCTATGATCCATGACCATGGAGCAAAGGATCTGCCCACCGCCAAGTGTTCTTGAATCAGCCACCACTGGAGCGATTCTCTCGCCCTCGGAGACAGAGATCCTCTGGAGATCCAAGTGTAGGTTGGATCCTGACCATTTCGTCAGCAGATCCCACTGAAAACATTGAGAATGAGCTCGACCGAAGGGGATGGTCTCGAAGGAGGCCACCATCTTTCCCAGCAGCCGCATGCACAAGTGTATTGAGGGGCTGGGAGAAGACAAGACCTGAGTTGTAATCCTCTGTATTGAACCGATCTTCTCGGCAGGCAGGAACACCTTTTGCTGGCTGGTGTCCATGATGAGCCCTAGGAAAACCATGTGTTGACACAGAACCATCTGGGATTTCTTTAAGTTTATCAGCCATCCATGGCCCTCGAGAACTGCCAGGGTGAGGGATAAGTGATGACTTAAGCCATTCTCTGAGGAAGATTTGATGAGATCGTCCAAATAAGGCACGACCTGAACTCCTTGTAGGTGAAGACACGCTGCCATCACTGACATGATCTTCGTGAATACCCTCGGCGCTGTGGAGAGGCCGAAGGGGGAAAGCCCGAAACCAATAGTGGGAGGACCCCACTGTGAATCTTAGGAGAGACGGATGGTCGCTCCAAATGGGAACGTGGAGGTATGCGTATTTTATGTCTATGGACGCCATAAACTGATCCTTCTCTAAACCGTTTATCACCGACCTCAGGGATTCCATCCGAAATTTGTCCACCCGTAAGTGCACATTGAGGTTCTTTAGATTTAGGATGGGTCGAAAGGAGCCGTCCGGCTTCTTGACCAGAAACAGATTTGAATAAAACCCTTGTCCCTTCTGGTCATCTGGGACCCTGCAGATGACTCTTTGCAAGAGAAGAGAGGCGACACAATCCTGTATCGCCTGTCTTCTTGATGGATCTCGGGGTAGTGGGGTTATGAAGAAACGTTGTGGTGCTGGGCCCAGCAGGTCTATCATGTACCCCTTTGATATAATGTCACGGATCTTGAGGACGCTGCCCACTGTTCCTGAAATAAAGACTGACGTCCCCCTACTGGCGCCCCCTCCTACAGAATAGAGTGGTCGTCAAGACGCAGGCTTCTCCTGGGTCTTGGAGGCCTGGCGCCTAGCTGCAAACAAGGATCTTCCCCTGACAGAGGAGACTCGAGCATTAGGTTGTCTACCCCAAAAGGATTGTCCTCTAGGCAAGGAGGTCCCCCGAAAGGGCTGACGAAAGGAGCTGACCCGAGGGTTCCGGCCCTACTAGAGAATACCGGCAAGGAAGTGCTTTTGCCACCTGTTGTCTGTGAGATCATAGTATCCAATTCCAGGCCGAACAAACCTGCTGCTGAAAAGTGAATGGTCTCAACAGGCTTTTTTGATTCCGCATCTCCTTCCCAGGATTTCAGCCATAACGTCCTTCTTGCTGAAATAGATGCAGCTTGAATAGAGGAGGATACAGACGCTGTGTTCTGGGCCGCCTCATAAAAGGTACCCAAATGCCTCTTTCAAATGCAAAGCCAGGGGAAGTAACTCAGAGTCCTGTAAGGCCTCTGCCAGTTGGTCTGCCCATGCTACCATGGCTCTAGCAACCAAAGCTGAAGCAAATGTGGGTCTAAATAAAGAACCAGCAGCTGCAAATATAGATTTCAGCTGGGATTCCACTCTGCGATCATTAGTATCCTGCAGAGTTGCTGAACCTGGGGCTGGTAATAAAGTATGTTTTGCCAAATGGGCTATTGGAATATCCACTTCTGGAATACTCTCCCAGCGAGCCACATCTTCCTCCTGCAATGGATACAGGGAAGAGAAACTTCTGGGAACAGAGAACCTTCTACCAGGCTGTTTCCAGGCTCCCTCTGCAATATCTAAGTTCTACAGAAGGTGGAAAACAGATAGTCTTCCTTTTGGCCTTCTTAAAGAGACTTCTGTCTCTAGGAGTAGGATCCTCCGGTTCTGGGAGGTCCAACGCCTCTCTTACTGCTAAAACCAAATCCTCAATAAATTGGCTTTTAGTGTTTTCTTCCTGTTCCAAAGGTTGAACCTGGTCAGGATCAGAATTTATTTCCCCCTCCTCTTCTGAAAACCCCTCAGAGTCTGAAAGGACCATAAGGGTATTAGAGAATCTAGGCCGATTCCTTTTAGCAGGCGGGATGTTTGGGGATTCAAGTAACTGGTTTAGTTTATCCAAACCCTTAATAAATGCTGCGGACCATGCTGGTTCTGTAGTAACAGGGGCCTGGTCCGTAATCACTGAGGAAGGTCCTGGAATAGACGTTCCCATAGAACCTGAGGTAGCTGGGAGGCCCACAGGAGAATTAGCATTAACCACCACGGAGGCTGCCACACTAGATAGCAACTGATTTGATTGCAAAGCCATCTGTGCTAAGGAGGAAACCGACTGTGTCAGGAAGGCCACCCAGGCCGGTTCCTCTGTCAGTGAGGCTGTAATATGCTGGGTTTGCGCAGAGGGGACCCCTGCTTCGCAGCAGAGCGCTAACGGGTCTTTCTGCCACAAGGTAGTTTAACATTACATTTTGAGCATGTGAAATATTTTGCTATAGGGCCCTTTCCTTTATCTGTCATTTTACAAAGGAAGGCACACCAAAAACACAGACTTAAATTGAAAATTTAGCTGTTATAGAGAAGGAGAGACACTGTAGAGAGAATAGTGTGAGAAACAAGTAATCAACTAATCTTGTATAAAAGTTGTACTTGTACTACATTAAAACACAATATAATATCCTGGCAGGTAGAAGAACTACAATATAACCTCTACTAGCCCACTCTGTATACAGCAAAATTCAATAAAACTGTATATAAAAGAGTCAGACACTTAGCCCATAGGCCAAACAGGGGAGAAGTTCATCAGCAGTGTTCTGGTGCCTGCTCCCTCTGGTCTGTGTCCTTTTCCCGGGCTTCTGCTTGGCACCAGACCGGGCTAGTCCACTTCTCTCAGGAGAGCGGGGGAGCTCTATATGTTTTAGCTCCCCCCTCTCTAATATGCCATCTCAATTTCCTCATGTTAGGTAAAAAAACAAAGTAAAATTTAAAAAAAAATATGCAGTAAGCTAAAACACTGCCCAACTCCATGGGCACCTTAAAAAAAACCAAAAACTGAGGAGGAAGAGGCGGGGGGATTGTAGAGGGGAGGGGTCTGTCAGCAGTGCTAAAGTTAACTAGCAAGGTGCCAACTCCTTGAGCTCCCCTCCACAACCCATGGTAAGCAGTGTCCCCCAGACTGGATGAAAGAGAAAACAGTGATAGTAGGAGTACATTCCTACAACAATGATACCATCCAATCGTTATAGATGAACAGATCCACAAGGATACCAAGGCGTAGCCTCCTGAATTACAAACAGAAGGAGGTTAACAGCAGGGTGCCCCTAGTGGTCACTTACAATCCCCACATGATCTTGGGGAAAATGTCTGCTGACCTTCAACCCATATTTCAGAGAGACAATAGACCGAAGAAAATATTCCCAGATTTACCTCTCCCTTCATACAAATTGCCTCCAAAATTAAAAAAATCTCCTCGTTAGAAGTGCCCTCATCACCATCAGAGACTGGCACCTTACCTTGGGTACATGTTTTGCATTTTTTGTGTATACATGTCCTACAAACAAACAGTGCACATACCCAACGGGACTAAAATAACATTCTCAATTAAATCCACCAATGTGGTGTACTTGATACAGTGTACAAGGTGCCCTGAGGGAATATACATTGGAGACCAAGCAGAAACTACAATCCAGGATGAATCTACACAGACACACAATAAGTCAGTCTCTGGCCACCCCTGTGCATAAACACTTCTCTGGACCAGGACACAGTATAAAAAGAAAAAAAAAAAAAAAAGACGGAGCGAAAAATATGGGAATTCAAACTGATAAGAACATTACAGTCATTAACTCAAGGACTCAACACCTGGATTTATGACCCACTACATGGACACACTTCACACCCCACAGCAGAGCAACTTCAGATCTCTAAACTTCTAGAGTTTTTATTATTCCATCCTTAACGAAAACCTTTGTTTTATTACTTTAGCTTATCTTGAATATGTACCCCCCCCCCCCCACCCCGTACAAATTTCTTGATGTAACAGCTTAAATATTGTGCCTTTTCCTCAGTCACTCATTTGTAAATCTGCCTGATGAAGGGGCCGCTGTGCTCTGAAAGCTAACAAATATAAAAAAAAAATTTGGTTAGCCAATAAAGGTATCACTCCTATAATAGTTCCATGTCAAAAAAGACAAAAGTATCACCACACCGGTAAAGGCAAAAACTGCTCCATACAAATTGGAATATAGGAATAGCAGCTTGTCTTCTGTACAGGCCCTGTGATTGACGGTTTGCTTCAGCGTTTTCTAATTATGTCTTGTACTATTTTCACAACGTTTTTTTCCCCCTAGATTCACATCAAATACCAAGTTTATAACAAATTATAGAAACCCTTTTGTTACAACTGTTATTTGCAACAGCCTATGTAATACTAAATAGTTCTAATTTATTGTGCTTGTAGCGTGCTTTAATATACCAGCCTTGTCTTTGACGCTCAACCTTTCACAATACAAAACCACTTTATGTCAAGACTTGGTACAAGCTAGAACGTTATTGTGAAATTAAATGATAGGAATGGACAAGCTGCAAGTAGTTGGATCTAACACTGGTAAGTCAGCAACGCCCCATTTTGAAAATACTCGAGGCTCAGAGGCAAAAAAAAAGGGGGAATCAGTAATGAGTACCCAGGGAAACCCCATATTTTGAATGATTGAGGAAAAAAAAGAGGGGGGTGAGGTTTGGATAGGCAAGAGTTTTCCTTTGCAGTTGTACACAGGAAATACAATTTGACAATTTGATCTGTAGTACAAGTTTCTATAGGTTATCAGTTTACAAAATGTTCTTTTTGTACCACCTTTTGCGCAGGGTAATAAAACATGCAGAGTTTTAAAGTTTCTCTTTGGCCACTGGTTTCCCAGACAAATCCCTCAACTTCCATTGTATGGCAGTTAAAAAATATCTGGCCTGTATTAATGGGACTTGAATATAAATTAGCCCACTCTATTATGTACTCAAGCAGCACTGTTGTAGAACAAACCTGTAAAATCACCAAGTTCTGGTCTGAGTTATCCAGTTTCTGATCACAAATAGGCAGAGAACATCCTAAAACATTTGTTTCACAATGACATTAAAACAGGATTACATTTGTGCTATCCAGAAGGGGGCGATAAGTTGCACTTTATTAAAAGAGGTTTATTTATTGAAAACAATCTCCACCAACAGTGGAATCATCTTTACAATTACAAAAATGGAGATATGTATAAAAATAGGAGAGAGTCACCGATTTGGGGTAAGCTTTTAAAAAAAATCCCATATCTGGATTTGGTTTGTGTAGGGCACAAGTCTTTTCAGAATATTGCATTTGCCCCAATGTCCCTTTTTGGTAGAGAAACCCTTTAAAAAAGGGATTTATTTTACATAATAAATATAAAAAAAAGAAAAGGAGCAATTCGTACCAATGTTCAGTTTGGTCAGTAAGACAGAGACCAGATCGTAAAGTTTGTTTCAGAGGTCAGTCTTTGTAGAGCTGCAGTGAGATACTGACAATTAGAGCTCCCAAAAAGGCCCCGACCAGCCACAGCTCAGACAGTAGGAGTCTTTGGTTGGTGGAACGGTTGGATAATCTGAGGCCGTTTGACTCGAGGTTTCCGTCTCTTTGGCTTGCTCTTGGCCTTGTTGATTTGTACCACAAAGAAAGCCAGGACTACCATAGCACCAAGAAATGCAAAGACTGGAATGGTCTGGCCTACATCCTGGTTATATCGTCCGGGCATTATGCCTGTGAGCAGAGACACAAAGTAATAATCAATCATCCTGAAAAGGACCTTCGTTCTTTTGAATATGCAACGTGAATGACAATCAGAAACTGGATAGTGCTAAAGAACCATACAACTGTTGTTGCTCCTATAATAAGACTTGATTAGTACATACTGGACATATTTACATACGGAAGTATTAAAGTATTAGACAAACATTCCTGGTATGGAAAACATTATATACATTTATATTTCCAAGATTTTTTTTTACCCCTGGCTAACAGATAGACCCCCCCCCCCCCAAAATCTATTTCTTTCAATGTGTTCGCCAAAGATCCACTAACCTCCAGGTATGTCCCATGCGCCGCTTTCTCCTGGGGACAAGGGTCTTACTTGGGGTCTGCTCTGACGGATGTTGGGAAGAACCACCTTATCCAAATCTATTGATAGCAGTTTCTGATGCTTCCACAGGTTACTGGAGAAAAAGGGCAATAGACAGTTGCTATCTCCTTGTGCCTCTTATGTCATATATTCTTCCCCATCACTCATACAATAAAACAGATTTAACGATCTTGGGTCTTTAAAAAGGTACTCACCATTTTATTTGAATGCTAATGTTCTTTCAGACACAATATTGTATATTTCGGGCTATCACATGCTAGCAGTGCGAGCTGTATGCATCACTGCATTGGGTATCTAGTCTAGAATTGGGTATGAGGAATGAAGCATCAGTCTTTCAAAAGAAAGTCACTCAACTGTGATAGAAACTGCGCTCAGGCACCTTTGGTTTGTTTGATAAATATATGGCATACGAAACAGTATTATGTTGACCCAACCATGTGCTTGTGGTCAGGAGAGGCATCATCATCCTTGAAGACATCATAACCCTCAGGAACAAAATGCTGCAACATGGGTTGAAGATCACAACTCAGTACCATTCAGTAGGGGTAGCATTGACTTGGTCTTCCAAGAGAATTCCTGAACCCAAACCATGCAAGGATAATGCACTCCATAACATTACAGAAGCATTCATCAAGTACTTAGCTCCACAGTTCTGTAGGTTAGTGCATTTGTCCACTTGCCATGAATATGATGAAGAAACTTGACCGAACTTGCAAACATGCATTACCACATTAGGATATCCTGCTCTGTAGAGCTCTGTTCGGACCATCTCTGGTGAAATGCTTGAGCTACAGGTTGAAATTTGCATTCAAACCAGTCTGCAGTTTCTCACCTGTTGACTAACAGGATACGCATACATTCACATCAAATGAATGTACAGGTATGAGATTCCTGCAGCGTGCCCCCAACCGCCCCACTATAGCTCCATGTCAACTTCACTGCTGCTCATGACTCATTAGCTAGTTGAGCTTTCTTGGCATTGTTAAACATGTCCCTGACCATTATCATTGCGCCAACATATTAAACATGGATGCACAGACCCTGTCCCGCTGGAGCTTACAACCCAAAATTTCTTCCACATGAAATACACATTCACTCATTTCTGTCAGCAACCAATTAACAACCAGTGTGTTTTTGGAGTGTGGGAAGAAACTTGAGCACCCGGAGGAAACCCGCATCTGGAGAACATACAGACTCCAGACAGATAGGGCCCTGGATGAAATCAAAACCATGGCCATAGCGCTGTGAGGCAGCAATTCCACACCTGTATGGAAGCCCATGCTTTCAATATGCTTTGTTTCCCTCATTTACCCAGGTGTTTCAATTTTTATCTGCTATCTTATAAAGCCTTGCTTTAGTTAAAGGACAATGCTGTCTCATGTAAAAGCCATTAGTAACATTAAACATATGGAGAATTTACAGGAACCAACAGAACTAGATTTGCAGATAACATGAGGGATATGGTGTATATGTATGAACACATCACACTAGGCATGCAAACACACAATATACAAGCTTCTCATTGTTGAACAGTGTGAAGGCTTATTCCTTACTTACTATACACAGTACGCTGTAATGGGGTACACACCTAGGAGCAGTTTCATTAAGGGGCAGTGGTTTGGCCCAGGAGAGGTGCGGACAGGCAGGTAAAGGCCGAGGTTTGGGGTCCCCTAGATGTGCTTCTAACACTTTAGAGTAGCGATGAAGGTGATTCCCTGAAAAGAAGGAAAAAAAAAAAAAAAAAGAAGAAGTTTGATATTTGCGACATAAAACACTCCTGCAGAGACAGAACAGGATTGGCTGCATTTAGGCTTTGTACACAGTGGAGACTTTTCCGGTGGTAATCGTATTACCGATGATGAAAAATCTGACAGCCTTTACTCCTACAGAAAAAAAAAAATCAGACTGGTCACAAAAACAAATGGAATATATAGAGACTAACCTGAAAACCGAAGCTCCAGATCTCTGATGAATGCGGCATGCTGACAGGCAGTCATTCCGAACACGCAGGACTCCGGGTACTTTAGGTTGACGTCAATGCTGCTTTGATCAATGTTAAATTTAAAGCAACATTGTCTGAACCCCGCCGGCTAAGTGGTTAAACAGGCAAGTCTATATATTCTATTTGTTTTTGTGACAAGTCCTATTTTTTCTGTAGGAGTAAAGGCTGTCGGATTTTATCATCATCAATAATAAGTACCCAACCAGAGTTTTCTGACCAATGTGTTCTCTACAACAGTTGTACAAACGACTGGAAGGTGGGGGGAGTGGGATTCATGCGTACACTAAACACGTTTAAAAGATTTACCCTCAGATCTGTGCTCCTCAACAGTCGGCTGAGAAGATCGCCTCTCTAAACTGTACAATGTAGATCCTGATTGTGAGTGTATACAAACTGTAGGATTGGATGGATGGCGTTCCATAGCTAAACAAGATTTAAAGTTCTGCTGAACAATCAAGCGATGATTGGTATTTTGGAACAAATCGCATTCATCATCAGCTATTTATATAGCGACACTAATTCATCGCTGGAGCGTATAAAACTAATGCATTATCAAACTGAATGGTCGGTTGTAGTTTGATTGACCCAATACTCTTCTGAAAAACTCTATAGTATGTACCCAGCCTTACTCACAGAACATTTACTGAAGATCAAACAATAAGGTATACAGATCTCTCAACTAACTGAAGACCTGTATAGTCTGTTTTATACCATCATCCTCCTTCGGAGAGAACATAATCCTTTGTTGACCAACACTATTTCAGGCACAAACCTAATAACTGGACATTGCCCCAAGACCAGCCCATATCTATCATGAAGCATGATGGCAGGAACATTAAGCTACAGGAATCCTTCTCTGCTTCAATTACTGGAAAACTTCTCAAAACAGAAGGCAAAATGGGCGAAGATAAATGCGAATCTTGGAGGAAAGCCTGCTGCACTTTACTAGCGACCTATGACTTGGGAGAGAATTTATATTCCAGAATGAGAATGATGCCACATATAGAGCAAAACCTACACTGGTGCAGCTTAAATGCGACAACAACAAAGAGTCAACTTCCTGGAGTCCAAAGTCTAGACCTCAATTCTATTGATAATCTGCAGAATAATTTAAGAGTTGCTGTTTGGAAACCAAAAGGACCCCCCAACCAAAAGGATGTACCTCAAGCAATACTGCAAAGAAGAATGGGCTACAATTGGAGTATCTGGATGAGAAAAGCTGCTCCAAATACATTCACAGCTGTAAGTGCTTCTAAAAAGTATTAAACAAGATTGGTGCGTGAATATTTGTGTAATTAATGAAGCTCAACACAAGGTGGAATTTTTTGGATAATAATGTTAAGTGCCGATGTATGAAAATAAAATGTAAAAAGTCAATAGGAGTGAAATTTTTTTTTTAACCACTGTACTGACTGTTTACATAAGAGCTTTTGCTTCCGTCACTGACTTTAATCAAAGTATTGTGCAGTGACCAGATTTAGAATAATATCCCTGTTCTGACATTAAAAGGCAAACAAGTACATTTTCACTACTACTATAACATTCCGAGATAATCTATATCAAGAGTGGACAGAGCTGGAGCACTTACCTTCCATCCTCTCTGGCTGTGGGAGCCCTTCTCCGGTTGGAGGCTTGTGTCTGCTTTCCGAGTGGCTGAGGCTTGCTGGCAGCACTCCATAGGACGTGTACTGTAGTAAGGAGTCCAGCAGCCAAAAGCAATCTGCATTTATATAAAGGACATATATTTATGCAGCTATGTGCACACTGACCAGGCATAGGCTCTGTCTATGGCTAAAGCATGGTGTAACTACTTAACGTGACAAAGACAGAACCACAAATGTAGACAAATGTCTTCCTCCAACAGGCTGCATTCTCACTCATAAGCCAATTCGGTGCAACATAGTAATATATAACACCACACCATGTCACTATATAAGGGGACATGTATATGTGAATTGTAGATTATAAAGTCATATCTGGTGTCAATATTTGCAAATCCACCCAAACATTCTGTAACTAGCACAGCCATAGTCACACTGCACACTTAGGAGTGTTTGGTTAGACAGCTTCTGAAGACTAGAGATCTAAGTGACTATACCTTTCTGACGATGGCTGTCATCCAAGCAGTTAGAGTCACCATAAAGAATGATTCTCCCCCCTCCTTCAGTCTGTGTTTGGTACAGTCCTAGCACAGGAACATTTTCAACCATAAAAGTTTCTTGTCTTAAGACTTCAAGTCCTGCCACAAGGGAGAAAAATGAAAATGTTAACCACTTTCTGTGGGAAAAGCTCGGAACAAAAATGGAGAAAAGGGAGAAATAATGTATCTGCAACTAACAGGGATAGTGGCCAGCGGATAAACCATTACAGGAGAGTTCTATTAAACGCAATGGTATCTGACAATTAGCTGGAAGACCGAGCATATTCATTTTTGAGATTTGACATACACTTAAAACATTTTGTAGCATCAATATATATTGCTGTGCAACACTCTTAATGGAGGGGACCATAACAGACTGCTCTGTGGCTACAGAATGGATATAATATAATAGAGCAAAATAAAACTACAGAAAGAAAAATAAAAAGCAACATAACAGAGCAATATCAAACTGGAAAATTACATGACTGGAGAATACATTCAGCAATAGCAGATTACCAATAGTAATGTTCGTAAGTAAGCAGGAATATCATACCTTGGTCCTTTAAAGTTTGTGACAGAACAGCGCCATCTTCAGGAAACCTTCCAATACTGCATCCGGATGCATAATACACTGAGACACAATGTATAAAAATATTTTTTACTATTAAAGGACTAAAAAAAAAAAAACCCACAAAATAAAAACCAAAAAACAGTGCAGCTGACTTATAGAGCTATACAAGAAAACTAAATGCATATCTTCACCTTAATTATTAATAACAGAGGAAGGAAAGTGGTTAGATCTAGGCACAATTTTACATTAGTAATGCCCAAAAAAGAGATAACCCTGATGAGGTTTAGAAGGGCTGATCGGAATTATTTTTTTGAAGCTGCCCTCGCGGTTGTGTTAGCAGAGGTAAAATATTTTGTGCAGCGTCCTGACCATCTAATGCCATGCACTGTAGCTCTGGAAGGAAAGTACGGCCCTACAGCAGGGTTATTTGGTGTATATCAGTCTTGTAATACAAGTTGAGAGATAAACCATACTTGGTTCTGCAAAACACACATGGGAGAATTCAATCAATACTAGCAAAGTCCTGTCGGAGCCTCCCTGGAAGCACGAGCAGGCACACATCACGAGGGGCTACGACAATCTTAGTTTATATTTTTTCTACACAAAGGAGGAAAAGGCTGTGAAGCTTCTTCAATAACACTGGGAGCGGAACCATAGATGGGAGTAGGTTAGGGACTCAAAGGGGGAGCTTCAATTACATGCAAAGCACTGCCAAGCCTAACATGATGACACTTCACAGAAAGCGAAGATGTTAGTACCACATTAACCAGAAATGCGTGCAGGAGCCAATTGCAAAAAGGGTTCTGCCGACACTTCGATGTTAAATGAATTTCCCCCAAATATCAGATCAAAAAGTATCAGCAATTATTGGGTTACAATTGATAAAATTGTATAGGGAAGCTGTCTGTACATACTACATTAGTACTTTGGAAGGCATAAACAGCCTCATGTCCTCCATATTCAAAAGGGCTCTTTGGTATATTGACATGGTAGTCAGTAAGGGTGTGGACGGATGTAGCAGACCGATGCGGCTAGGCCTTTACTACCCAATAGGTAGAAAATGGTGAACAGAATAGGGTATTATATAAAAGCCACAAGGGTGACCCGCAGGCTGAAGCTAGAGGAACCTCTCCATAAATGTGTGTACCAACATGACCATCCGGACCTCAACCCTATAGCAGACAGTGCTAGACTAAATTATCCAGACAAGAGTGTTTATGCGATCAGTTACTAGTACTTACTATCATGATTAGCCATGGTAAAATCTCCTTCATATATGCCATCACTGAAGGCCATATTCCAAACTGATAACAGGTCATTCAAGGCTGGTATGTTGGCTCCTCCTGTGTCTGGCATCCACCACTGCCTGCAAAAAAAACAAAAACACATCTTGTCTTTAAAATGCATATTTCTAAAATGTTAAAATATTGATACATTATTCTCCTACATTGCTACTCAGTCTTAAGACTCCTTCCCTTCTCTGTTATCAAATGCAAGGCTACTTTGCAGAGAGCCACCCAGTAACTGTAGAATTCGGTATACACGTTTTGAATCTTGCTCAAAAACTACAGTGCTTATGGCTCCCCCTACAAACATTACATGCAGCATTAACAAAATACAAGCCTCTAGGACAAAGGGTTACATATTAAAGAGGTAACCTATCCAAAAGATTTTAAATACGAAGTATCTGGGGCAGCTATGTTACGATACATAAATATATCCCACATTACCATCTTCAGCAATGTCCTGGCTGCTTTTCTCTGCAGTCTGTCGAGGCTAACAAGACGCTGTGCTCACTGTGCAAGAGTACATACATGGTAACCAGGCAACAATCAAACTACCCTACAGGATGTCCTGGTGTTCAGACTCGTGACATGTCTGTGCCCGATAATTGATTTTTGTGGGGTTGCTATAAATATGTTCCTGCATAGAAACCAGCATCTATCAGCCAAAGCAGGGCAGAGCACTATTTTAAAAAAAGTTAAAATTTTGCAGGTATAAAGTTAACAGCAATGGTGTGAGAAGTCTCATAACCCACAGGTTGTAAAAGTTTAGTGTGAATACATTGTGTGATAAATTTCTATGACACAAAAGTTTCACTGCTTTGGCTATTTGGAATACCATTTAAAAAAAAAAAAAAAAAAAAAAAACACACAATACAAATAAATAGAAACACTAATGGAAGTACTGCAAAATTATAAATGGTTTAAAAAGATAGAAATACACACCTATCAGGCACATCATTAAAAACGTCTAATATTGTGTAGGTCCCCTATGTACCACCAGAAATAGCTCTCACCCATCGAGACATGGACCCCACAAGACCTCTGAAGGTCTCCTGTGGTATCTGGCACCGACATTAGCAGCAGATCCATTAAGCCCTGCAAGTTACGAGGTGGGGCCCTCATGGTGCAGACTTTTTTTTTTTTTTACAGAACCTCCTGCAGATGCTGAATCATATTCAGATCTGGGGAATTTGGAAGCAAAGATAACACCTTGAACTCTGCTACAGTAGCTCTTACGTGGAATTGGGCCAGACAGCTAAACTTCGCTCCACACGCTCAATGAGCTTTGGGCACCCATGACCCTGTCACTGGTTGTCCTTCCATGGACCACTTTTGGTAGGTACCAACACTCCACAAGACCTGCTGTGTTGGAAGTGTTCTAACCCAGTCATCTAGCTACCACAATTTGGCCCTTGTCACAGTTGCTCAGACCCTTACGATTACCCATTTTTCTGCTTTCAACACATCAACTTGAGGAACTGACTGTTCACTTGCTGCCTAATATAGCCCAGCCTTTGACAGGTGCCATTGTAACAAGATAACCAATGTTATTCACTTCACTTGTCAGTGGTTTTCAGGTTATGGCCGATTGGTGTATACACATTATAAAAAAAAAGTCTCCTGAATAATCTCAGTACCTGGTGTTTTCATCGTAGAACTTGACTTTCCTCATAACAGATGTATTGTACCAGTCACTGAACACAATTACCGAGAGTCCATAGGCCACGTCTCTACGGAGTTTAGTTATTTCCTCCGGGAAAAACTCTTCTTCACTATCAACAATCAGCAGAGTTCCTGAAGGCCAGAGCAGAGAAAGATTATATACCCTCTACTAGGTGCACTTAAATGTATTTTAGTTGACAAATACAAATGCCAGACCTTGAGGAACCGTAGAGAAAAATGGTTGAATCTACAATTACAGAAGATACTGAAAGATTTACCACTGACAGTAAGGAGACATTGGAGAAAATATATTGATTTCATTCTATTAGAAACATTTTTGGAATGTGTTTTCTTACTATGCCCTTTTATATCCTGCATATGGGAGTTGGCCCACTAAGTAGGCTGTCCAATGGAGATATTCTATGTAGAGACAAACGCTTCATGAGTCATAATTCCAATGGTGGTGACTTCCGCAACATATAAACCAATCAATGTAACCATTACGGAGCATTTATTTCCTCCTCTTATATAAAAGGTCATGGTAAAATCAGTAACTTATGAAGCCAGATCATGTGTTCTGCTTTATTTTAATATGTGTCTTGTTGGCAATTATCCACTGTTCAACAAGAAAACCACTGCTGCCAATACTTTAATAGAACTGGAGGATGCAAGTGGTTCTTACCGTATTGGCTGGCATCGAAGCATGTGAATGGTGAGCCCAGCACCTCAACAAAGTAGCCCATACTCCTCAGATGCTGGTACATATCTCGGAAGTTGGTGTGAATGTGGTCCCCGTTCCTGTGATACATATAACAGATGAGAACTGTCAGTTCCCTCTCAAACATTCACCAATTACAGTATGCAGAATGGCTACTACTTTTCTAGAAGAGAATTGTTAGAGACTTCCACTGTAGTATATCCGTTTATCTCTGGGACATCCATTAAAATTAATTCTTTCTAGCCATATACTACAGAAGAAGTCTCTAAAAATGAATTTTATAGATGGATATCCCAAAGATAAAAAGATACTGCCAACATTACAATTAATCGACATTTATTTATATAGCGGTGGTATATTTCATAGCGCTTAACAATTGGGAACAAACACAGTAATAGAGCAATACTGGGCAACACAGACAGATGTAAGAGGGCCCTGCCTGCAATCTATGGGACATTGGGAGTTTGATATATTCGGTTAAGTGCAATCTGGCTGGACCAGTATGTAAATGTAGCAAAGGCGAAAGGCAAGCAATATGATCTCCAGTAACATCAGTATTGGTCAGGCGATCTTGTGTGAACTGTGTAAAGTAGTATAACAGGGAACCTTATGGAGGTTAAGGAATTTTATAAGCTAGCCTGAAGAGGTGGGTTTTCAGAGCATGCTTGGGTTTGGGGCATAGAGAAAAATCTTATTGTACAAGGGAGTGAATTCCACAAAGTGGGTGCAGATCGAAAAAAAAATTCCTAAAAGGTGCTTATTTGTTTCCAAAGAGTAGTGGTACAGATAAAGAGCAAAGGACCTAGGACTGAGCCTTGTGGTACTCTAACCGATAAAGGAAAGCTGGGGGGATGTGGATCCAGAGAAACAAACTCTGAAAGAGCCATTAGATAGGTAGGATGAGAACCGGGATGGAACAGTGTCCTGAAGACCTAGTGATTGTAGCATTTGTATTAGTAGAGAATGGTCAGTGTCAAATGCAGAAGAGAGATCCAGGAGAATTAGAAGTAATTGCTTTTAGATTTAGCAGTGATCAAATCATTGACCACCTTTGTCAGTAGTTAAGGTTGGGATGAGCACAGGAGACAGATGTAATTTGACGGCATAGGATCAAGAGGACAGGTAGAAGAGTAGGAAAACAAGGAGAGTAGCTACTTCATCTTCATTCATGGGATCAAATGGAGAGGGTGCCAGGAAGGAACTGAGCCGGCTGTTTTATCGAGGATGAAACCAATTCAAGTCCATTGTACCCATTGGCAAGATATTGTGAGGTTACCAAGTCATGTTTCTACTCCATAGATTTGAGATATATTTAGTGCAACAAGTTTAAAAAAGGCAATATTGAACAAATGACCAGAGCCCGATTCTTGAGTACACACGGGGAGAAAAAGGCTCGCCTCAATACAAGTGTGGATTTTATTTGGTGAAACATGCATAACATGACAGAACCTGTAAAGTGTCTCACAATTGTGACAAGAGAATACTAAATTACTAGATCCAGGGAGAATATGTGAGAACTAAGAACATTAGAGAGATATTAAAGTCAACCAACAGTACATGCACACATATATATAGCAATAAAGTAAAAAAGCAAATCAGTTTATGTACCAGTCCAGGGGGTCGTTCTTCATCCTCAGGTTGTCCCGGGGAAAATAGCCTGGGGGATACCGAAGATTGTGGTACTGATCCCACAGAACCCTCTTGCTTCGCGGTGGGGTGGGAATGATCTTCACTTTGATTGGCAGTTTGACTGTAGAGAACTGCTCTGCTCCATTCTTAAGCTTCAAATAAATGAGATTATATGTTTTTATTGTTGTATGATTGTATGTTTTTATCATATAGGAAGTAGCCGGTCTCAAATTTAGAAATGCATCCTGATGTCTTCAAGAAAACTGACATAACTAAAAATGTCCTTCCCATGTTTTGAGAGTAAAGTAAAACAGAATATGTACAGCAGGGCTAATTTATTTCAGTTTTTGGAGCTCACACCCATACATTAAATCATCACACAACTGGGCGTAAACAGATATATAATCCAAATGTATTACTGACCTCATCCATGTTCATGTAATATACTGAAACACCGAAATCACTAACAGGTGCACAAGCTAGAATATGCAGCACTAATGGTGCAAATACTGCAATGGTGCATAAACTCTTCATGAGTCCACACCTGATGTGCACCCAACCCAAATTTTACATGTACTAACAAGATACCAATTCCAGCATGAGTGTGTGGACATTTCTACTGTACATTATTGTCTCAGCTCTTCCATTTGAAGGGGTATTTGATCATATACAGTAGAAACAGGCCAACCTATGAAGCCAACTCAGATCCCATTAGAGCAAACCTGCTACTATTACTGTACTGTCCGAACCACTTGGTTGTTATAACTTTTAAACCAGCGAGTCACGTTTACAGTGAATGTTACAGGTTCTTATATACCAACCTCATTTTCCTCTGGAGATGCCACTGTAACCATCACATGACCCTGAGCAATGCCCTCCCATGAGGCTGCCTTCTTCGCTACAGAGATGGAGATGGCCAGATAACCAGACCACGGCCAAAGGACAGAGGAGTAGGAGAAAGCCACCTCAATGTTATCCCCGTTGTGTGGAAGGTATGGCTGCCAGTCAGGCTGCAAAGAGTTAAATGCGAAGTGTCAGAATTCCTAACCAATGTCAGATCTGCATTGCTACAGACATCATCATGTATTCTCGACTGTACCATCCATATGTGGGCAGTCAGACCTCACCTTGTCCACAATCCTCCCCGTGACTCCCATGCCATTTAGAATCGTGATGTTTACAATGGTTGGCATTCCACCATAGTAAATAGGTTGGGAACAGTATGGCCACATGTAGGGACATTCTGTCAGGTCCACATAGCTGGGACTCAAACTGCAGGGAAAAGATATTCATATACAAGTAACAAATATTGGCCTTATCTTCATATACCACCATCTAATAAGCAATAAACAAGTGTGCTGCTCAGCAAGATACCATTCAACAAGTTACCCGATCAGTCAATTCCCTTGAACAGAAACCCCATGCATCAAACACACAAACATACACGAGAAACAAAGATCTGTGTTAATTCTTCTGAAGTCCAGCCAGAGCAGGATAATCTGGAGAGGTTTATGTTAGCATGGATATAGTCTGGACCTTGGCAATTGTACAACTATTTAGGATACAAAAAATATAAAATACCTGGCTTGTGGCTTGTAACTATTGAGTATCTGATAGGCCCGGAGAAGATCCAGTTTTCCATGTCCTTGTTCAAACATATTGACTCCTGGAAGTCTACGAGCAGAAGCAATGAGAGCCTGCTTCATGCTGGCTGGATTCACCATTTCCCGCTTTTGAACTGTACTGGAGAAACACACAATTATTAGTAAATAGCAGCCAGTTCTAATGTGGAAGCGTCTGCCTCGGTGGTAATCGTTAAGATGATTACCACAAATCAGACACTGAGGAGACCTACAAATAAAATCTGAATTGAGGGGGGGGAAATTTTTTTTTTAAATATAAACAAACTTACCTGAAAACCGACGCTGCAGATCACAGATGGGACCAGCATGCTGACCGTAACTTATTCCGATTTGACAGGTGGTCTCCTAAGTGTTTAAACGCTTAACCCAACTTTGCCGCTTTAAATGAACATTCATACAAGTCGCATTGTAGTGCCGGAGACCGGTCAAGTCGAAATAAGTTGCGGTCAGCATGCTGGTCCCATCGGTGATCTGCACCGTTGGTTTTCAGGGAAGTCCGTTTATATTTAAATCTGTTTTTCCTCAATTCGGATTTTATTTGCAGGTCTCCTCAGTGTTGGAGTTTACAATATCGTTTAAGCGTACCCAACCAGTCTGCCCGACATGTGCATACAATTTCCATACAAATAGAACCGTGATACATTTGGACTAGTGCACGTATAACCTTTCTAATGATTCGTGTATACTGCCAGCACAGTTGGGCTGTAATGAACTACTAGTTGCATGTACATAATTTTCAGAGATCCTAAATGAAGTGATATTAAATGAAGATTGCATCTAGTGTAGAACATACTATGACCTTTACGTTCTGTCTTTGTAGGAGATCAGTTATATTAACACTCATGAACAGGACTATGGATTTTCAGGATTTACATAATTTATCCTGCCTTTTAAGATTAGCGCTTCAAGATTCTGTTACCCAACCATCTTCAAGTTCAATTTAAGGGTATACACATATAAAAAGTAAAATCTTGCTTGAACAGTGACAATGTAAGTACAACTGTAACCAATAAGCCATTTCATAATGCTATTTACAGATGCTGAGAAATGAGTGCTGGACCACGCATCAAGAATAAGGGAAATCATTTTCCTTAAGATCATCCCCCGATACACATATTTACCAGATTCAATAAAGTCTGCAATTTCATGATATTTTACAGAATGATCTACTTTACTTGCAATATTATTTATCTATGCTAAAAACAACAAGAGGACTGGAACTCGTCAACAGCAGATCAATAATGGAGGGAGCTGTCCTAATACAAACAGGGCTGGCTGGGAACTGCATAATCTTATTTCCACCCTCTATTCAAGGCATGAGCACAGACTCATCCATTCAGCACTTGGAATGGTGTGTAATAAAGATTAAGTGGACAGTAGACAATCACAACATTAAAATAAATTTCAATTACAATTTTTTTGTACGTCTTATTTACGCACATATGTATTACTCGGTTTGTATAACTATTTTTTTTAAAAAATGTTATGCTTTTTAAAAAACAAAAACGACAGTTTAAAGTGTAGACTGAATAATGCAGCAAAAGTTTACCATAAGCATCATGTGAATTCTTTGGCGATTTAGATTAATATGTCAGGTGAATCAGCATTTCAAATATATTTTCAGTCAAAAGGGAAGTGCACATTAATTAAGGGTGCAATTAAGCTAGGTAAATTATTAAAACATTTACTAATGAGTCCCAAACAAGACAAAACAGCTCTATATAGGTGGATCCCAAGTTGCCATTGAAACAGTATTCTGTGAAATGAAAGCATATACAATGGGGAGGTTTACTTGCACATAAACACTCAGAGTCTCCTTCACCCCTTCCACTTTCTCAGTATTTTTTCTACAATACTTCACATTGTAGACAAGGTTGCAGTTTTTCTACTCTGAATGACGTCCACCACAGAGGGTGAAGCAGTAGTAAGCAGGTGAGATTTTAGTGGAGATGCTCATTTGATTTATGAGCAAGGGAGGTACTTACCTAACAAGCAGCGTCACAGCTCCAGCCACAACCGGGGAAGCAACGCTTGTACCCGACAGGGAGCGGCAGCCACCTTTCATACCAGAACCCCGAACTCCAGAACCGTAGGTGACAATATCAGGCTTCATTCTTCCATAGCCACCAGGCAGCTCCTGCAGGAAACAGAGCACATATTTACCATATGTAAGCAGTGGAAGCGGCGTCACGTCTCACTGGACATTGAAACTGGGGATTTAGCGTTTTCTGTTCAATCAATCATTCTAAAAAGCTGTAGTGGGACACAATCTGTTAATTTTGCCTCTAAAAAACAGGGCACTATTAAACAAACAAGAACTCCTCACTATAATTCCCTTGCTGCTTTGTTTGCTGAATGTTTGGTCCTTGATGAGCAATATCCAGATGTTCAGAGCCAGGTAGATGGCCATGAGTTCCAGAGCAGTAACTGGTAACAAACTTCTGAGGAGACCATGTGCCCTAAGAAAAGGGTGGTAAAAGCAAAAAGGACTGCCTGCGACACTGAAACAGAAAGGGCCCCCAACCAGAAGATCACCACTTCAGGAAGTAAATAACCAATAGCCAGATAGGACTCAAGATACCCTCAAGATCTGTTCCACAAACAAAGAAATGCATTTGGAAAGGACATAAGGCCTCGCTTCCTGGGTTAACATCATGACCCCCACCATTATACAGTATCAGATTGTATTTCACGGGCTAGTCAGAAACGGGGATAACTGCGCCTGTAGAGACCAAAATTTATTGTGAGGAATGAACATTCTCTGAAGGATGTCAAAATGAAGGCCCATGAAAAAACACAACTCATCCAAAATTTCCCCAGGACTCTAATCATTGGGAATGGAGTGTCTGCAATTCTGTAAACTTTGTGGCAGGTCTATAGTTAGGTACATAACCCAGGGACTTCCATCACCAGAATAGAAGGTGGGAAAGGCCGTCTGCTTTGGGCTCGGCACATTTTGAGTGAGGCGTCACCGGAGGATTTTCAGCCATCACTTGGAGAAAGAGGCAGAGTATTTGACTTGCCCCCGATATGTTAAACAATGTTGTAAGTTCCACTGGTGAAAGCATCCAACCCCCAGAAATCCTGGGGCTTCAGAGAGGTGGTGCAGCCTCCATCCAGTCTCCCAGTAATGGCACAAAGGTACACAAGATGTCCAAGGCCCCTCCCTAATCAAGCAGGTGCTATTGGACCGGTTGACAAGTGACTGAGGTTGAACACAGAGGTGAGGAAAGTCTGCTGTGAAAGCAGGTGGATAGATGGGGTTAAGAACAGCGGAGGCTGTCCTTTATCTATTAAGGAGCACAATGGAGATAAATAATAAAGGGCAATGGCCCTATGTCAGGCACTGGATAAATACCCAAGGAAGGAGCAGGGAAGTTACAGAAAAGATGCGGAGGAGCCAGTACTTGTTTTTCCCCAGTAGCCTGCCTCCTGGTAGTAGAACTTCATTCACAGTCTGTATTCCGTTACTGGTAAAGTTTTTTTTAGATATGGATATAATGTAGATCTTGACCTAGCCAGCTACTGTATTGCAAATATTATAAAGCAGAAAGAAAGTAAAAAAAAAAAAAAAAAAAAAAAAAAAACCACTGAACTCAACAAATGTGTTATAAAATTAGCAAAAAGGAGTTACCCATGTGGTCATCCCCCTCGAAGAAAATCGAGCTATGTTGTCCTCAAAGTCAATGCCACCTACTCCGATAACATCCATCTGGTCCGCTGGGTTGTTAAGTGTCCTGATCAAGATAAGATAGGTAGGAAGGAAACACTAAATCGACTGGATTCAGTGTATTCTACAAAGTAGGAAAAAAAACACTTAACTAAAACATTTCTACCTGTGTTTTACTTCATCTCATCCTGATGGTTCTACCATACGTTCAAAAAGATTTTTGAGGAGACTTGTTACCGTTAGTATGCAGCGTTTATACATTGCCATCATTCTGTGTAGCACTGGATATATCCAATGCGGATACAGGCACTAAATACTTGTACAAACTGAAAGAAAATGGTGAGGAGCACTCTACTTGCAATAAAAAGACCCCCAGGCACAGGTTCTACATGGAGTAAGCCAGCAACAGACTGTACTATAGCCTCCAAATGTGCCCAGTGGATTCTACACAGACAAAATGGTATATACAAATACCAGGGAACATTATAAACAGATAAGGTAAAACAAGCACAATGTAAACATTGTAGAGGCAATGGCACATAATGTGTAAAAATAGCTGATCAGGACAGGCCACTGGACTGTACTACAAAATAAAAAAATATATCTAAAAGCCATAAATTACATTTATTTTGCAATCAATGTATATATGTATGCCTTGTGCCTCCTTTAAAACCTCCAAAGACTACCCAGCCTGCATGTATGTGATGAAACCACTTGTGTCAAACCACTAAGGAAATGTGCTATAATATCATGCCTGAAGGCAACCACCACTTTAAGATAGACTGATCAGATGTTTCATTTGTATTTCCTGATCCCCATAAGGTCTCCTGGTTATTTAACATTCCGATTGGCTCATATTTTGCACACAGAAAAAAAAAAATAGGCCAAAATAGTCAAACGGAGCACTGGTAGGTCACTGTTCATACCCATAGAGAGGTCCATCATTTCCTATAGCAGAAACCATGATCACTTTGTTAGCTGTTAGTTCCCAAACCTGCATGGTAGAAAAACATACAAGAAAGAAATCAGATGATTTTCCACTGAACAGCCACATTTAAAAATAAGGCTATACAGAATAGACCTGTTCATGTCTATGGCCCTTTCTGCAGAGGTGAAATCCAATCGAAGGTAAAAGTTTGACACATTTAAAATCTGGATCAATTTGCTTATGGAAAAATTGCCTGAATCACACGAGCGCAACAAAGTTTACGGGAGTTAATTTCTTCCCAAAAAAGTTAAAATGAGGTTTCTGCTGGCAGATCTATAAATGGATAAAGCAACAACACTTATTTATAGTGATAATAACTAAATATGAATACTTAGTTTGTGTAAAACATGAGGCAGTTGTCATTTAAAAGGGCCACCTCCAGCAGTAGAGTTGTTTGGACACTCATGACATTCCCCCCCCACCCCCAAAAAAAAAAAATATATGACTTGGCGAGCCACCCCAATTCCAAACTCTTAAAACTAACCTTGTCAACAAAAGGGTGATCCATGAAGTCAGGTCCCCCAATGCTGAGGTTCAGAACATCAATTTTCTTCAGGATGGCATAATTAAAGGCATCTAAGAACCAAGAAGTGTAGGAGACCTGACAAGACAATATATACATATAAAACCATGCAATACATCTGAACACTACTAAATTTCCTTGTAATGCTTAGCTGGAGGGAGATTAAAACGCTTAGAAGATTCACAGATCCAAATGCTACATTTTCAGTACATTCACTGTGTATAAAGTGTCAGAGCAGCAACTTCCCCCATTCAAAACACACACACATAGAGAGATACATGTCCAGGGTTCCGTCAGTGCCCTATACTGAAAGCATTAATAATTTACATTATATAGTACTACATTTTTTATCTTACCAACGTATTCACCAAAATACTGACACAGTAGGTACAGAGGTTACTACCCACTAGAGTTTACAATCTAAAGTGATGGAGGAAATTACAAACAAACGAAGGAAGACTGGATTATTAATGATTACATGAACTACCAGGCTTCATTGTATGCGTCACTGACATGGAACCTATGTTGGGCTTCTAACAATATCCTTACTTAGTAAATGCACTTTTCTGACAACATAATTTTACATTGATATAGAATGCATGTAGATACAGCCACAAGGGAGTGCCTGGGTCAGGATTAAAACAACCAGAAAATGAATCCTCACAGAACAGCCATTGCAAAATACAAAGTATAGCACATGTGCATCCTGGTGGATACATCTCCCAATCATATTTACACCGTCTTCCTTTGTGATGCTCCTCTCCTCCAAATTTTCCCTTTGTGTACTTTTCACCACCTCCATATTGTTTCTACACCCCTTTGGAACTGCTCTTCACCTCCATTTATCAGCTATTTATATAGCGCCACTAATTCCGCAGCGCTGCACAGAGAATTCACATCAGTCCCTGCCCCATTTGAGCTTACAGTCTAAATTCCTTAACACACACAGACCGAGAGAAACTAGGGTCAATTTAATAGCAGCCAATTAACCTACTAGTATGTTTTGGAGTGTGGGAGGAAGCCGGAGCACCCGGGGGAAACCCACGCAAACACTGGGATAAGGCTGTGGTCGGGAATCAAGCTCATGACACCAGTGCTGTGAGGCAGAAGTGTAAACCACTAAGCCACCATGCTGTCCCTTATATTGTTTCTTCTCTTCCCCCTCCGCCCCGCTCTTCCATCATAGCATCTACCTGGGTCCTCTGCATTTGCCCCATTGCCCTGCCCATTCACTTTATCTGTCACCACCCCATGCACTTTTCATCCTCTACAAACCTACCCCCTCATTTATGCTAGTCCCCCAGTAGGGAGTCCTGTTTGGTTTCCTGAGGCAGCATACTGTGTTCTTAAGTCCACTGCCCTTGCATGCGTTGCTCATAGAAGCAGCAGCGCAGTTAAAACACCTGGTACACAATGATGGCAAACAAATGAACATTAGTGGGTCTTGCAACCACTTTTAGAGAAGATTGAAATGAGGATAGTCTGACAAGTTGAAGTCCAACCAGCATTAAATCTTTGTGACATTTTTAGTGAGCAATATGGGAAATATTCTAGAGACAGGACAATGTAACAGATTGGGATGTGTGAGAGTAGTACTGGGTATGAGGTGTGGGTGGTGTTTATTGGGTTTCTATCTTCTTAAATTGAACTGAGTACTGTGAAAGCAACCAATTTCTAGGGTACTAAACATTTTTGCTTTGACAAGATAATTAAAAACATGCGTTTAAATAAGTTCAACACTGAGCAGCTAAGGAGGCCAAGTTAACGGAGGATGAGGAGTGGAGTCATTCTATGTCCTAGACACACTGCAGCTCAGAAGGGAACAGTCACTGCAGAACCTATTTAGTAAAAGGGGTGGTGGATTAGAGTGAAGAAATGTAGGTCAGGACATTGTACTATAATAAACATACACCACCCACCTTCCTTGCAATGAACAACAAATGTAACACTGTAATAAATGTATACACAGGAGAACAATAGGGCTAAATTAAAAGGAAGGGACATTGTTGACAATGGGCGTTAGCCGAAATTAGCATCCGCTACTCCCACAGTAGAAAGCCAGTGCAGTAATCCTGCAAGCTGAAAACTAATCGCTAAAACTAATAAAAGGACACAAACTCAGCAGCCTGCAGGAATCTGAAGATAATCCTAAAAGTGGAAGACAGATATTCAATATAATGCCTAAAATCTTTCCAGAGAAAAACTATTAAAATAGAGGCTTCTAGACAAAACTATGTGGCACAACATGCTCATATAATAACTGCACTGAATCCATTTCCCAAAGAATTTGGATGTAAAAGTCGAGTGGCAGCCCAAAATTTTGTCTAATCCAAAATTGTTTAACTCATTCCAGGTCTCCATCAGTAGAAATATGGCTGTCTCAACCTTTGTGCCGATCTGCTGCTCAATATGATAGCGATATAACAGTCCATGGTCCGTACCCAGAACCTGGCTGTCCATTACATTCCAGGTACTGTTACTCACAGTTCCCTGGCCACCTGTTCACTTCACATACCATCCAAAGTGAACAGTGTGTACACAAATCAATGGAGAAGAAGTGCAGGCTATCCCAGAGCACAGGAAGTCCTGACTTTCTCACCCCAGCATACAGGTGCCCTGGCTGCAGCAAGAGACCCATCAGCACAGATATCCAACATTGTCTGAGAGGTCTGCTGTGAGATCTAAGTTACAGTAAGTCTATCCATGGTGACAATAGGAGAGAGCAGAGGCTCCCTGGTTGTAATTTGCACCCAGAACACATTTATTCATGATGCTACCAAAAGCAATGTGGGTGGGCAGGAGGGGGGTGAGATAAAAATTAATCTTGTTCATCCAACACATAGTAAAACTGTGTAATGCAGTCTGATCGCAAAAGGTATGAAATGCCCCCAGTCATGAAGGGTTTAGCCAACAGCTTTATCGGCAGAGTGTTATTCTGTTAGTAGGAATGGTAACCAGTTTGCTCCATACTAATCTGGTATCGATAAGGGAAGGACGTTATATCAGATTGTATATCGTGAACAGTATTGCACTATGATCGAAACAAAACACCTAGAACACAGGCTTCTAGGCTTTAACTTGTATAATAGCAGTTTATGGGTATGAGTGGACACATCACCATAAATTTACTACACCACTTAAGAGTTAACTTTATGCAAACAATCGCTGGCAGTGTCTCCTTCATGACATTACATGCAAGTGCCAAGACAACTTCATCACATATTCTAGCAGCTTAAAGGATTACCAAGCCCCAACATTTCACACATGACCCATAAATATAATATACATTGTTCAGTGTTACTCTGGCATTCCACAGCAATTCTGTTAAAATACACAGTATTATCTATGCCCTGCACTACAGACAGCTGAAGCTCCTCCCACAGTGTACTGAAGGGATCAAGATATAGGTCAAACAATCGGACACCTAGGCATTGGAGTGGTAGTGAAATCCCCGCCCCTCTATAAATCAACCAATCCAAACAATGAATTTAAGCAAAGCAAGACTGCCTAGCTCTCAGTCACAGGCTGATTGTTTAAAGAAGCCCCTCCCCTTAACATGGTAACTTGCTACAGAAGCGTGATAAACTCGCCAGGTAGTTCATGCATATTAATCAGCTCATTAATGGATACACTTTTATTTCAAATAGGCTTTAATTGCTCACATTTTAAAATATTTAGACTATATGCACGCTTCTAAAATAAGTTACTGAAAGTCTGAAAAAACAAAAAAACCAAACACTTTCCTACAACATATGCATTCAAATTAACAGCTGTGCCTGCTTGTGGGGTGTCCTGGTGGAGCGTTGGATGCAATGGGGATGGATACATTCCCCTGGTGGGGAGGTGCCACAGTAAGTAGCTGACTTGAGTTCATCATTGTGGGGCTGTGTCACAGGAGTGTGCGTGCCAACATTTCCAACTGGAAACTTGGGATTAAAGACCATGTCCCTTATCCATGCAAATGGCGTTCAAGAATAAAGACCTAAGCAAAGAACATACCTGGTTATTGGTGAAGACCCGGTATATGTGCAACTCAGAGTCTGGGGCAAATCCTTGGCATTCTCTCATACTGGCAATGACACCTGCCACAAACGTCCCGTGTCCAAGTCCTTTAAAAGCAGACACACAAAGTTTATACAGAAGCAAGAGCTGCATAACTCCTACACATCAACTTGTGACTCCTCAATTCAATGTTACTTACACCTTCTACAAGACCAGACAGACAGTCAAGTTCACATATAAACTAACTTCTTGAAATTCTAGACATTTCAACTACAATGGCTGGCCCATGTCAAAGTTATCAGTGTCTACCCATGACACTTTCAAAAACACAAGGGGTGACCCAGATGTATCCATGAAAAGAGGGAGAGCACATGCACTGGTGTAAAGTACGGGAGGTTTACAGGTTTTAAGTTTAAAACTATGCCAAGCCCTAACTTGGCTTCGATCTTTCCAAATTTAGGACATGTGGTATTAGGCTTCTATAAGATTTAGAATTAGGTTTTCTTCCCCCTCCCCAGGAGATCTTTGTCAAGCATCTTTATTAAAAAAGGTGCTACTCTTAAAAACCAAGAGCATGTGCACAAGATGGAATATATCACAAGTACTTTGCATGACACTGCCATCTCTCTTTTAGAAAGTTTAAGTTCTTTGACCCCGTCCCCTACTCACCATCGTCTAAGGTTTTCTCATTGGTCCAGTTGGTTCGTTCCTTTACGTTTTTAAAGTGTGGGTGTTTCTCGCTTAATCCAGTATCAAAAACGGCAACTCTTACGTTACTACCTGTTTTAGGGAAAGACCAAACAAAATGAGGATGAAAACTTGATGGCGAATAAGACCTATAAGGACAACTGTGGTGCAGATCACAAAACCTCCATTATTCCCTCCTGTCCCGCTGAGTCCATATGGGGTCAGAAGTATAACAAACAAAGCTGTGCATCACTTGTGTGTTATTATATACTGTCCTGGGAGAACTTACTAATTGAGAGCGTCAACCACTAAAAATATCAAGACTACATTTTGAATTTCTATAATACAGCATCAGAAGTTTCATATTACATAAAGAATGAAAGAATGAAAGCTTTATTTACCCAACGTATTACAGAAAAGTGCTTTCTGTCACACCATGCCATGCTATTACATTGTGTATACAATGCTTTACACAGAGCATTTGGCAAGAGGCACTGTAGTCTCCCAAAAAAAGTTTTACTTAATTGTCCCTAGTAATGGGTAAAACATATGCTAGACATTGACCTATGCAACCTCTGTGCAAGCCATAACCAAACTTGGACCATCGTTAAAAACAAAATCATCATCATCAATAGGTCACTATTGTTATAGGTTAACAAATCTGAGCTTGGTTCTTGAACGTGAAGAAAGGAATATGGGGAAGACGCCAAAGAGAATGGAGTTCTAGCTTTAATAAAGGCATAAACAATTCTACTTACAGAGCTCACTATACACTGCTCCTATATTAGGCATATTTTACATTCACCTTAAAATATTTCCATTACACAAATACAGTGGGAATAAAAAAAGAAAATGTGTTAGAGTATTCAAAACGCAGATCAAAGTGGGGTCCTTCAAAGAAAACAGTGTCTTGTATGAACTCTCCTGATGACTGTACAATAGATACAGAACTGCTCCTCATTGAAAACTCTGCCAAAGGAATCATTATCCAGCATTTACAAAAGGTCGTCATTTTACACATCTCTGATGTGATCTAGGTATTTAATTGTGAAGTATCTCTACCCATGATACAGTTGGTGAACTAATTATGTCATGCCCACTCATAAAACCAGTAGACTAAACTACAGAAGACAGTATGCCTTGTGAAAATGTTATTGTGGTCCGAGGTGTACCTGTGTATCCCAGCTGCCAGAGTACATCAGCCTGCAGAGTTTGAGCCACTTGGCGTGGTATGGCTCTTAGGAGCCGTCGGCTAGAGTGTCTTCCAGTTGCGTGCCAAAATCCTGAGCTGAGGGACAGGCTGGTCCTTTTGAGTGGACGGGATGACTGCCACTTCTGACTCCACTTTGTCTCGTTGCAGGGGGCGGAAGGATCACCTAATGAAGAGGAGAATAAAAGGTACCTTTGAGTAGGAGTAGATGTTCTGTAGGAGTCTGCAACAAAAGTAAACCTACGGGGTTGGACAAACCAAGGTAGAATAATGGAAAATTTAGAAGCCAGAAAAAACTTGTGTGCATCAAGGGACAACAGAAATGATTTCCAAAAGTCAGATGCCAGTTTATTTTTATGCACATACATGCAGTAGGCTCCAGAGTGTTTAGCACTGTATAAAGACCTTATAACAGTAAAAGGAAAAGTACTTTCTGAAGCAAGTAAGATCACAAAGAGACTTATGTAAAATATCTGGATACAGGATAGATCAGTAAGTGGCTCCCTTTATAAAAGTGAACAAAAAAAAAGCAGTATACCACCACTAGTCTAACAAGGATTTCAAAACAAGTATTTTTTCCCCCTAAAACACACAATTAATCCTGACAACATAGTAGGCAATGTTCATCCTCCAAAAGTGTTAATAAATCATAATCGGGCAGACTGCTCCTGACCAGTAGGTTCTACATCATCAGTAGTTACATTTCGGAGTGCTTGTAAAGCTGCACACAGGGGACTAATTATTGGTAGCAACAGAACTACAACCTGACGATTATATAAATATTATTTATAGAAACTTCAACTGACGTTTATTGTAACAGAATATTTACACTTCATTTAAATACTGAATACATACAATTCTAAAAATATTAAACACAGATGAGTCACCTGCCAAATCACTGTTCATAAATGTTTAATATGAACCCCTACCTTTCTCCCAAGCAAGGGCAATGGAAGGGGTCCAATATATGTGCACGCTCCCATTCAGGAGATGCGCAACAGTCCAAACATGCCCAGTGCCTCTGCATGAGCCAACTGTCCCCGACACAGCTGACAGAGGAAGTTTGAAATTAATAGCTTCCAAAACATCAGTGCTTATTTTATGTGCCGATAGCACCGATGGGGTTCATCACGAGTCGAGAGCACACATGATAAAACCCAAGAGGTGCAAGATGAGCGAGTACCTTCTAAACATCCGCAGACCTGAACAGTGCCGTCCTGCTAGTTGGAGGACAGAAGGGTTTAACATTAAAGGATAATTTCACCATTTTGGGGTTTCTTTTAAAACATATCCTCCATCTCTGAGCGGTGTCCCTTCACTGGTATTGCAAACTTTATTCTGTTGGAGGGGATGATTTGCAGTAGACTATCAAGCTTTGTGGGAGCTCAATTTGTTTACCCTATTAGCACAACAGGATGGGTGTCACAAAGGAGAGCCCCAACACTTCAGGGATGGAGAAGTACGGGTGCTAGGAGGCACTTCTTACAATGTTCTACCCTAAAGGATCATTTAAACATTTGGCTAGATCAGTACTTGTACATTGATAGACTTCGTGTAAAAACATTTTAAGCTCTAGAATGATTCTTGAATGTGTCTGTACTGAGCTTTGGACACAACATTTTGGTGTAAACTGCAACACTATATCCAGCCCTGGACCATGACTCACTCCTATAACTGGATGGCAAGTTAGACCAGCTGCTAAGACTGACCCACCTATAACTAGGCTAGTTGCATCAATGCCTAATATCACATGCAACGACACGGCTACAAAGCCTAAGCGCTACTCTAACGATTTAATAAAGGAATAGGTTTAGCTCATTGGAGATGTGACTATGGATCAGGAAAGTGCACACTTTGCAGTCAGATAGGTAAATGCTATTGTAAATTTTGGTTCATATACACCAATCAATGCTGTTACTTAAGGTAAAGTCAGGGAGAATGACAGGGAGAGAAAAAGCAAATGCCCAGCAACACCTAAAAGCCATGTAGACTTGTGGCAGTGGTGAAAAGAGCCGGAGTCATTAGCTCAGATAACACCAACTTGCAAAAATATAATTAACTCCAGATACTGAACCTTTGTGCAGCAGAAACTCATTGCTCACGGTGCTGCACTAACTTGCCTCTGCTAACTCTGAAGTACACTGCAATACTACTTTCAAAATTAGCATATTCAAACCAAGGAAATGAACATCCAGTTTATATAAAGTTTGTATAAATGCACAAATGGTTCAGAACTACACGCATAGGAGTTTGATCTATTATGCAATAGACAGGACGACATAACAGCACTGCAGGACCCTTGTGGTGCCTTATACATGAACAACTGAAAAGGGGTGGATTACCACTAATCATTTATTTTGTTAAGATTCATTGAGAACCCCAGAGAGACAATTCTCAAACCTATACCTGTGTAGAATAGACATTTCTCTCTTATAACATTGTGCTTTTCAGTAAAGGGATGTGTTCAGTAATAAATTTTGCAAAAATAAAATGCAACTCAGATCTAGCTGCTTGTGCAGTTCCACTGTGTCTACAAGAACCTTAGCACAACAGTCAGTTTTATTTCTTTATAGCTTCATTTTTTCAATGAAGCTGCTTCAAACACCCCGTGAATATTATCTTGCCAGTACATGGGATGTTCCCTCTCTCATTAACTTTGGTCTATTTATATAATACTAACATATTAGACAGCATTGTATTAAAAGATTTATTCAGTCACATCCTTCCTTTACCAATTTAGACGTTTCAGTCCTGTGGTATACGCTGCGTGGTTATATAAGCTGCATCCTAATAGCCTAGTAGGAGATGCAGAAATCCTCTAGAAGCCAGCAGGATCTGTTAATGAGCATAGGTAAACATGCATTGTCCATAGAAAGATCAACCAAAAGTTGAGACAACAGGAATTTTTAGATAAATTGGCCACCAGGCCCCTTGGATTTGCCCAGCCCTGATGGAACATCTCCGGAGTTGTTCCAAGTGGCAGGAATCAGAATCTTTGACCTAGACCAGCGGTTCCCAAAGTGTATCATAGGGGGTGCCGCAGCCGCCGTTGCAAAAGAAAAAAAACAACAAAAAAAACTTGCCTATCCCCATCGCCGATTGCTCCTCCAATAGAGAGGACATCAGTAAAGACGACAGCAGAAAATGAGGAAAGGAGGTAAGTAAAGGAAAGGAGAAGGGGGACAGGACAGTGAGATGGTGAAGGGGGGGGGGGGGGGGGACGACAGTGAGATGGTGAAAGGGGCAAAATAACAGAAGACGTATATAGGCTCCAACTACCCGGTAATTATTTTGGCTTAGGGATGCCTTGGAAAAAATTATGGTGACCCTAAGGGTGCCTCAAACGGAGAAAGTTTACTCCATGCCTACCAAAGATAGGCACGACAATGTGATAATTGAAGTAACCACTACAGCCAGGGCTTTGATACACTACTCATGAGGCACAGCCACGTGAACAAGCAACACTATATGCCACATCCATGGTTAGCAGCAAGACAGCCAGCATAAACAGGGCAATTTAGGACACCTCAATAAGATTGACAGCAGAGCTCTGCAAGAGACAGCGATTCTGAGGAGGTGAAGGCAAACAATGGAACTGCAGTAAATTGTGCACTTTGCAAGTATACTTTAAAGCATCAGCACAAACTATGTTGTCCAACAAGACCATTAGGAGTAAATATAAAAACATAAACAGGTTTATATTCATGAAATAAAAAAAATGTTAGGGTTCCTTTAAAGAGACGATTGGTGCAAAATTGTATGCACCAACAGTCATTTCTTGGCTGCCATGGTAAAATTGGGCATGGCTTGTAAATGAACACCCTAACCAGAAGGGGGATATATAAAAAGAAACAGAATGCCTGGCACCATGACCCTTACAGCTTACTCTAGAGGTCTGACATCATAGACTAAATGCTGTATGGTTACAGAAATCTTCCTCAAATAACTAAATAGGAAAACTTTTTCTGGGTCTGGTAAGCTGCTTACATTGCAGAACAAAATATGCTGCAGGAACAGAGTCTTCACAGCTGTGGCAAGCTGAACAGAGACTCTAGGGGCCTACAGACTGCATGTAGTCTGAAAATCACAGCAACATGTATTGTGTTAGATCTCAGAGCCTTTACCATACTCTGTTCTGCAAGAATGGCTTATTCATTTATGATGCATACTTAAGCTTTCCAACATTCCACAAATCTACAATTAATCCCTCATGTACATGATGGTATAACCAGCTGCAGTGATTGCCCTTCTACAAAATCATAACAGAAACAATGGTAGGAAAGAGAAAAAAAAACAACAATTCAGTATCAATCCAGTCTAGAACGCTACATCTTGCAGCACTCAGCTGCGTCTCTATTAATCCTATGGCTACTAGTGGAACGTGCCCACCCAGTAAAGATCACAGACTTTGGTTGACGTTGTCACTTAGGTGCTGCAGTTTAAGTTATGTGGGAGGTAGGGACTGCATCCAAAGGGCAGGGAGCTACTGATGTGGAATGGAGCTGCTGCCAGCTGAACAAAGAGAAGACGAAACAGATGGGTTTTCTTTTCAGAAAATGTGTCACATGCAAATAAGAAACACTTTGCACTTCATCAGGCTCCCGCCCTTCCCAACCTGGAATTTTAAAAAGGAACACCTCCTATTTATCATAAACCTTTCCAGTAACAGGTTAGGGATCCTGTGCATAACAGTACAAAACCCAATGAAGAATGAAGAAATAATTGGGAGAGGAATGTGAAATCTGACTTATCACTTTAACAGACCGTTAACATAGGGATTTTGTTGGCACTTTGTCCAGTTGATGCAAGATGCTATATGGCCTAGAAACTTACTGTCGGCAAACTTGAGGGAGCGGAAGACGCGTTTCTGAGGGGTGACGCGCTTGATGTTAGGGTGGTCTTCTAGTGTCAGCACTCCATCTCTTTGTCCACTCTTGATCTCAATCAACTCAAAGTCACTGGGGTAATCACTGGCTGGGTTATTCCTCGGTACAATCCTCCAATCCTTTATACCTCTGCTCTTCAGCGCACTGGTAATAAACTTGCTACGAGTGTTCGCTGTGAAGTAGCCATTGAATGCCACAATGTATTCTGGAAATAAATGAAGCTGGGTCAGTGAGGACATATACAGCAAAAATAAGAATAATGCTGCAGCCTAAATACCATATGCACAAACAATTAGAATACATTGCACCACACGTGGGTAGCCGAGAGCTCAGAGCCTTTATTTAAAAGCGCCATCCGCATATTAAAGATCAAAGAACTTTAAGCTTTGCTAACCAGGTGTAAAATAACTAAAGTGAACTCAGATGGAGATTTCTGAAAACCCAAAGTGGCAATCTTGAATCAATTTCAATATAAGCTTATGTTGTATTATAAGGTAAATGTGTTATTTAAAGTTAGTTCAACACATGCACTGGAACAATTACACCAACGCAATGCTGTAATGTGTGTCATTTACTACAAAGCAATCATGTAACCTATGGTATAATTTTGAAGAGCAAGTGAAGCCCCTATTTGGCATTAATCTATATCAAAGACTGTATTCTTGAGCTGAATAATTCTTCCTGGAAATGACTGTAGTGTTTCTACTGAAGTATGCTTGCCATGCTCTGTCACCCCATCTTTACATTTTAGCAGAGCTTTAAATTATTTTACCTTCAAGGTTTAGAACATTTCAATTTTGTGGTTTAGTGCTCCATTAAATTGAATAAATGTTTTTTACTATCATGGTTTGTATCATATGTATAGAAAACCAGGTCATTCATTCTAAATCTGTAGAGCAGAAAATGTCATCTAGTTTTGTGATATTTGAGATAAAAATACAATTTTGAAGTGGTCAGATTTCATTATTATGTCAAACAAGACCTGTCAATAAACCTTACAATTTAGCTTTTATTGCTTTGATTATATTACATTGTATTGCTTCGTGTACACGTAGTTAGCTCAATAAATTAGCCCCTGCGTGAACTTGTTCACTCTGGAGAGAGCAGTACATCCAGCGTGTGTTTTATGCGTTCTATTCTCCAGCAGCAGGAGAGGTATACAGAAAGCAAGAAGAAAGCACAGTAGTCTGGTGTAGAGAGCTTGCTCACAGGTCAGCTGCCTCGCTGCTCTCTCCTTATGAAGGAAGTAGACCCAGGAGAGGGAACTGTGCATAAACACCTTATTGGATTTAATGCTCTCTACCGATCAACACCCATTGTTTTTTTTAATTACTTAGAGCAGCACAAGGCATTATATAGTAAAGCACTAAAATGACAGAGGGAGTGACGACTGGTATTCTAGGTAAGACTTCATACGGTGTTCTAACTTTTACTTTGCAATAGGCAATAAATGAAAGGTTTTAGATACAAGCATTTTCCCTGTTACCACCCACCTACCAAACAGCAGAATCACAGGATTCCCATGGATAGACCCCTCCCCCTACTTAAGACAGGGAAATATGGAGACTTGAGGGTACACAAGAATCCCCCCCTAAATTAATACAGTCGGCATTGCTGTGATATTGGATAAGCAACCACCACTGCAGATGGTACATTGTAGTTTGCTGCTGAACCTAGCACTAATAAGTGCAATGTGTTAAAATTACATATTGCAAACATTTCTCCCCATGTAAACAATCTTTCTGGGTTTCAATAATTGGATATTAATAATTGCCTTTTATTTTATTAATTAGAAAAAAAACAGTAATATTCATCTGCCTTTCAATCAAATGTTTAATTTTTACTTTCTGCATTTTGCTGGTGCAACTAGTGGATGGGGGTGGGGGGAGTCTGGAAGATGTATTCTACTCATTAATAATCTCACCATGCTCCACCACTGTTGAAGAGAACTCCATACTCAGAGTAAGATGGGAGCAGCCGTTACAGGATTCGGGCTCATGGGAGGAGTTTGCCGGCTGTTTGCTGTGGTGCTCCTTCAGACAGAGTAAAATCACAACCAACCGGAGCCAGAAATTTGCAAGCCTCATCTTCATAAAATATGGTGTGAAATTCATACGTTGAAGTCACGGCCTGCGTTCGTGTAGGTGAGCTCAGGAACCAGAGTTGTTGCTTACAATGTCCACCCAAGTAACCACAAATAGTTTTAGGGGTTCAAAAAAGTCTGCATGCCAGAAGTCATTAGCCAGGGTGTGCAGCGCTCATTTCTTTCTACGTTTCTTCTCCATGGCGATACAGACTCCTCGTTCACTCAGCGTGGGATAAACTAAATCTGCAATCCATAATGGCGGAATGAGGATTTTGCCAGAAGAGTCACGCAAAATGGTTCCGTGAAAAAAACCTAATAGAAAAAATAAACAATCACTAAATCAGACATGTGTGCGCTATTCTACTTGCAACCACCTTTTTACGTTTAGACATTAATACATCAGCGCTTTAACCACCGAAAAAAAAACCCAAAAAAAACCACCACACCATTGACAAGTATGGTCTCAGGTTATCATTAACATATACAGCCATGGTTTCCTCACAGCTAACTTGTTAAGGAAAATCTGGAAGTTTCTAAAGACTACAAGAATGCTAGAAAAACAAGTCCTAAAAGAATGCACCCTCCTTACAATAGAAGTTACATTTTGCTTACTAGTTATGTCAATGTAGGGTGAGTGTGCATCACTTTGTGTGTTGTTACGGGTAAAAGGTATCCATACACTAAATGCACAGCCAGTTTTAATACACTCGGACAATGCGCTTGATGATTGGACTACAGTAAACTGACGACCACATCCAGCCACCAATACAATTAACTAGACTACATAGGGAGCCAGAGCAAATCTAAAACCAGCCAGAGTACGATCCTGCGGTGATAGGAGTCCAATTTGGGTGCACACAAGTGGCCAAACTGGAAGAGATCAGGCTAGTCTTCACCTCGGGCCAAGCAAACAGATCTCTTCCGGAGTCAGTGAGACGTGTTGGTCAGAATACGACTATAAACACAGGCCAATAGCAAATGTTTTGACCTCATTGACAATATGCAGGACAATGATCAGCTTATTCTCCTGCATGGAATTTGTTTTGGGAAGATATAATGTACAAAAGTTTTAGGCAGGTGTGGGATAAATGCTGCAAAGTAAGAGTGCTTTCAAAAATAGAAGTTCTAAGTTATTATTTATTTTTATCAATTACGAACGAATAGAAGAGGAATCTAAATCAAATCAATATTTGGTGTGACCCCCCTCTTTCCCTTCAAAAACAGCATCAGTGCAGCAATTCTTCTAGGTTCACGTGCACAGTTTTTCCTTGCAAGTTTGGGGCTACATTTCAGCAAATGGAGTTGGGGATTTGGTCAGGATTAATGGTATCCTCAATGCTGAGAAATACAGGCAAGTACTTATCCATCATGCAATACCATCAAGGAGGCATCTGGTTGGTTTCAACTTTATCCTGGAGTAGGACAAGGACCCCAAACATACAGCCAATGTCATTAAGAACTATCTTCATCATAAAGAACAAGGAGTTATGGAAGTGATGATACAGCCCCCTGATCTCAACATCATAGAGTCTGTCTGGGATTACATGGAGACGGAAAGATTTGAGCAAGCCGACATCCACAGAAGTTCTGTGGTGAGTTCTCCAAGAGGTTTGGAACAACGTCCCTGCCGAGTTCCTTCAAAAACTGTGTGCAAGTGTACACATTTTGTGCATTAATGCGGTTTTGAAGTCAAAGGGTGGTCACACTAAATATTAAGTTGAATTAGATTTCTCTTCTGTTCGTTCACTTTGCATTTTGCTAATTGATAAAAAATAAACTATTAGAACTTCTATTTTTGAAAGCATTCTTGCTATGCAGCATTTCCCACACCTGCCTAAAACTTTTGCACAGTATTGTATTTCAACTGCCTGAAATTGCAGTATGTGTGGTCAGCAAAACTGATTGGGATTTCGAACAGACAGAAAAATAGGTTTTGATGCTTACTTGATGCGGTGTAGGGCCAGCTGGGTAAAAAAGAAAAAAAAAAAAATACAAAGTGGTTGATCACAGAAACATAGAATTTGACAGCAGACAAGAACCACTTGGCCCATCTAGTCTGCTCATTCTTTTATTAACCTATAGTACCTTAATTACGATTTGATCCTTTATTCTTTGGTCTATCCCCAGCATGTTTAAACTGCTCTACTGTATTAGCCTCTACCACCTCTGATGGGAAGCAATTCCACGTATTCACTACCCTTTCTGTGGAGTAGTTATTACTCAAATTTACTCTGAACCTACTTCCCTCCAGTTTCAGTGCATGTCCTCATGTTCTAGTACTTCCATCTCATGCTGTCATTCAACTTCTGGGCAACATACTGACTGATGGCCGTCCATTCTTGCCTGATCAATGCATGGATATTGTCAGAATTTGTGGGTTTTTGTTGGTCTACCCGCCTCTTGAGGATTGACCACAAGTTCTCAATGTGATTAAGGTCTGGGGAGTTTCCTGGCCATGGACCCCAAATTTTGATGTTTTGATACCCGAGCCACTTAGTTATCACTTTTGCCTTATGGGAAGGTGCTCCATCATGCTGGAAAAGCAGGTGGGGGACAGGCAGAGAGTGGCAGCGGGGACCCAGCAGGTGGAGGACAGGCAGAGTGGCAGTGGGGATCCAGCAGGTGGAGGACAGGCAGAGTGGCAGAAGGGATCCAGGAGGAGGGGGACAGAGGCACAGTGGCAGCGATTGCAGGGAGAGTGTGCTGCCTGGCTGCTCTGATCACAATCAGAGCAGCCGGCCATTACACTCTCCCTGCCTTTTTTGACAGCTATCGTAATATGTTTTTTAAAAAAAAAAATTCGGGGCTAAAATTAAGGTGCATCTTATACATGGGAGCGCCTTATACATGGGGAAATACGGTAATTGGCAATAAAAGCCTTTGACACTTAAGAAATGCTTATAATTTTACTTCAGTATACCATAGCAACATGTGTCAAAAAGGTCTAAAAACACTGAAGCAGCAAACTTTGTGAAAACCAATATTTTTGTAATTCTCAAAACTTTTGCCTGCCTGCCAGCCAGACTCTCTCTCCCTCCAGCTGACAGTGCCTGCCTGCCAGACTCTCTCTCCCTCCAGCTGACAGTGCCTGCCTGCCCGCCAGACTCTCTCCCCCTCCAGCTGACAGTGCCTGCCTGCCAGACTCTCCCTCCAGCTGACAGTGCCTGCCTGCCCGCCATACTCTCTCCCTCCAGCTGACAGTGCCTGCCTGCCCGCCAGACTCTCTCTCCCTCCAGCTGACAGTGCCTGCCTGCCCGCCAGACTCTCTCTCCCTCCAGCTGACAGTGCCTGCCTGCCCGCCAGACTCTCTCTCCCTCCAGCTGACAGTGCCTGCCTGCCCGCCAGACTCTCTCTCCCTCCAGCTGACAGTGCCTGCCTGCCCGCCAGACTCTCTCTCCCTCCAGCTGACAGTGCCTGCCCGCCAGACTCTCTCTCCCACCAGCTGACAGTGCCTGCCCGCCAGACTCTCTCTCCCACCAGCTGACAGTGCCTGCCCGCCAGACTCTCTCTCCCTCCAGCTGACAGTGCCTGCCCGCCAGACTCTCTCTCCCACCAGCTGACAGTGCCTGCCCGCCAGACTCTCTCTCCCACCAGCTGACAGTGCCTGCCCGCCAGACTCTCTCTCCCACCAGCTGACAGTGCCTGCCCGCCAGACTCTCTCTCCCACCAGCTGACAGTGCCTGCCCGCCAGACTCTCTCTCCCACCAGCTGACAGTGCCTGCCCGCCAGACTCTCTCTCCCACCAGCTGACAGTGCCTGCCCGCCAGACTCTCTCTCCCTCCCTCCAGCTGACAGTGCCTGCCCGCCAGACTCTCTCTCCCTCCAGCTGACAGTGCCTGCCCGCCAGACTCTCTCTCCCTCCCTCCAGCTGACTGTGCCTGCCCGCCAGACTCTCTCTCCCTCCCTCTAGCTGACAGTGCCTGCCCGCCAGACTCTCTCCCTCCCTCCAGCTGACAGTGCCTGCCCGCCAGACTCTCTCTCCCTCCAGCTGACAGTGCCTGCCCGCCAGACTCTCTCTCCCTCCAGCTGACAGTGCCTGCCCGCCAGACTCTCTCTCCCTCCAGCTGACAGTGCCTGCCCGCCAGACTCTCTCTCCCTCCAGCTGACAGTGCCTGCCCGCCAGACTCTCTCTCCCTCCAGCTGACAGTGCCTGCCCGCCAGACTCTCTCTCCCTCCAGCTGACAGTGCCTGCCCGCCTCTCTCTCTCCCTCCAGCTGACAGTGCCTGCCCGCCAGACTCTCTCTCCCTCCAGCTGACAGTGCCTGCCCGCCAGACTCTCTCTCCCTCCAGCTGACAGTGCCTGCCCGCCAGACTCTCTCTCCCTCCAGCTGACAGTGCCTGCCCGCCAGACTCTCTCTCCCTCCAGCTGACAGTGCCTGCCCGCCAGACTCTCTCTCCCTCCAGCTGACAGTGCCTGCCCGCCAGACTCTCTCTCCCTCCAGCTGACAGTGCCTGCCCGCCAGACTCTCTCTCCCTCCAGCTGACAGTGCCTGCCCGCCAGACTCTCTCTCCCTCCAGCTGACAGTGCCTGCCCGCCAGACTCTCTCTCCCTCCAGCTGACAGTGCCTGCCCGCCAGACTCTCTCTCCCTCCAGCTGACAGTGCCTGCCCGCCAGACTCTCTCTCCCTCCAGCTGACAGTGCCTGCCCGCCAGACTCTCTCTCCCTCCAGCTGACAGTGCCTGCCCGCCAGACTCTCTCTCCCTCCAGCTGACAGTGCCTGCCCGCCAGACTCTCTCTCCCTCCAGCTGACAGTGCCTGCCCGCCAGACTCTCTCTCCCTCCAGCTGACAGTGCCTGCCCGCCAGACTCTCTCTCCCTCCAGCTGACAGTGCCTGCCCGCCAGACTCTCTCTCCCTCCAGCTGACAGTGCCTGCCCGCCAGACTCTCTCTCCCTCCAGCTGACAGTGCCTGCCCGCCAGACTCTCTCTCCCTCCAGCTGACAGTGCCTGCCCGCCAGACTCTCTCTCCCTCCAGCTGACAGTGCCTGCCCGCCAGACTCTCTCTCCCTCCAGCTGACAGTGCCTGCCCGCCAGACTCTCTCCCTCCAGCTGACAGTGCCTGCCCGCCAGACTCTCTCTCCCTCCAGCTGACAGTGCCTGCCCGCCAGACTCTCTCTCCCTCCAGCTGACAGTGCCTGCCCGCCAGACTCTCTCTCCCTCCAGCTGACAGTGCCTGCCCGCCAGACTCTCTCTCCCTCCAGCTGACAGTGCCTGCCCGCCAGACTCTCTCTCCCTCCAGCTGACAGTGCCTGCCCGTCAGACTCTCTCTCCCTCCAGCTGTCAGTGCCTGCCCGCCAGACTCTCTCTCCCTCCAGCTGTCAGTGCCTGCCCGCCAGACTCTCTCTCCAGCTGACAGTGCCTGCCCGCCAGACTCTCTCTCCCTCTAGCTGTCAGTGTGCCTGTCTGTCTCCCTGACAGTATGTGTGTATTTATCTGCATAATGCAGATAGTGCTTTGGATTATACACACTATACTTTAAAGATGTCTATCATCAGGTTACTTTAAAGATGATCCAAGCGAACATTAACACTACCTTAAAACTTAACAGATCTGTCTGTAACAGCTTCCCTCATCTCACCCAGCATGGAGAGCTGCTAATACACACCGAAGTGTGAGCTTATGAGACCGGCGATGTACATACGCGTAGTGACCGCACTATAACATACCGCTCAGTGCACTCACGTCCTCACACAGCCTCGGAACAGCGCCCGCTGGTAATTACTCCTCCAACCTCCGCTCACCCCCGGGCACACACCACCGCCATCTTGTGTTGTTTTTATCTCTTGCTCTGACTCCTGACGTCACAGGAAGCGCCCGGAGGAGGCGTGGCTTCGCCTGTCAATCATTTTAGCTTTCTATTTTTTTTTTTTTAAACTTAGAACTTAAACTTTATTCATTTAGGACAACATTGGAATACAATGTCTTCCGTGAAGCATAGTTTAGTTGACAATCTTCAGCAAATTTAGTAGGCAAAAAGCCCCTTACTAAGACAATAATTTAGATGGATATGATTGTAACACTATATTTCCATTAACATACTTGTCTACTTTCCCAGAATGGCCAGTAGACTCTTGTATTTCATGGAGTGTGACATAAGCCCCTCCAAATAAATACATACCTTTAGGAATCTTGCAATGTTGAATTTTAGAAATTCCATAATTTTTTCTACAGACTTTCCATCAATTTCCTATACCCCTTACCCAAGATCAGAAGCACTAGTCTGTAGTTTCCAGCCTGCAAATGATTTTTTCCAGTCCTTTAAAACTATACCAGTCAGTAGTGGCTGATTGAAGAATTCTGTTAATGGTGTTTCCAGCACCTTTAAGCTCTATTAATACCATTTGTCACCAAAAGTAGGCTGAAGGCAGTAATAGTAATCCTTCCTGACAGAAACCATCTCTTCAGAGTTACCCTCCTATTATCTGGGAGGGGAATCAGAAATTCTTATGATTTCCTGTTACTGCCTTCCTAGCCAACCTTTGTTTAGATCAAATTTGTTGCAAGTGGGGAACATTCCCAGTCTACGGCCCCTTATATCTCCAACCTCCTCTCCATTCATACTCCTGCCCGCTCCCTACGCTCAGCCAATGACCACCGCCTCTCCTCCACTCTAATCACCACTTCCCACTCCAGAATCCAAGACTTCTCCCGTGCTGCCCCCCTTCACTGGAACGACCTCCCTCGCTCCATCTGTCTCTCTCCTAATCTGTGCTCCTTCAAACGAGCACTCAAAACTCACCTGTTCCTCAAAGCCTACCAAACTTCTACCTAACCCGCATCTTCTCTTTACGTTCTACCCTCTCTCCTCCCGGTCCTCCTCCCCATACTTCAACTTTCTCCCACTGTGTCTGTTTCGGTTCACCCACCCTTAGGATGTAAGCTCGTATGAGCAGGGCCTTCTTCCCTCTTGTCTCCACACCTGTTCTTCTACTCCGCCTCTACTGCATTAACCAGCCTGGAGTTTCTGAAGCATTGGTATTTTTGTTTATTATTCTGTACTGTCCCACCCTGTATAGTCTACTGTTTGCTCTGTGTACGGCGCTGCGGAAATCTTGTGGCGCCTAACAAATAAATGATAATAATAATAATAATAATATCTCAAAGTCATCTCTGACTCTGACCATGAGTATGTACTTCCTATGGCTCCTATTCGATACAGCTCTCCAGAGGTTTTTTCTCTACAGGAGAAGGATCAAGGGCCTCAGACTCTGGTATCCTGCCTGCTGGAGAATCTTACCTTCATAACATTTCAGGTCATGTGCCACATCATGTCAATGTTAGATACTGAGGTGGGCCCATAAAGTGGGCACCCGCAGACCTCTAGCAATGACAGAAGCAGACCTCATTTTCCATTGGACAGAGAAGGCAGACGATACTCTGTTGGTGATTTGCATCCTTGGCATTTGAAATCTGGGTGGCCAACTTTCATATCCTACTGGGGACGCCTGAAAGTGGACTTCATGGCAAAACAACAGGGGTCCTTGCCACTATTTGTGATTTTGACACAATGGTGATTGTCTGGACATTCTGGCCACACTATCTGTCATGCACTTACACTGTCTCCCAGTGTATTGAAAAATGTCAGGTGTTTAGGAACTCCAGCGATTCTCAAAGCACTGGACTGGCTAAAACGAGTGTGATATGAAGACATTCTATCAATTCTTAAACTTTCTGTCCTGGGGTCCATTCCAACATCAGAACCTTGTGGTCCTAATCTTAGTGTCATGGCCCTGGAGATTCTGATCCTCAGATATAAGGGATTTTCAGAAGTAACTATGCTAGAGATGTTACAGACAGAAAACCTGCTTCATTTACAGCCTACCACAGTGCACAGTGGTATTTTTTCTGTACATTCAATGGTGTGTTAAGCACTATGTGTCAAATCATCATCTGCTTCCCATGCCCTTTGGCTTTGCTCCAAGTTGGCTGGCCCCAGTTGAAGTATCAGCAACATCGATGTTGTTGCATATGTCATGCTTCAAACTGGTAAATTAACACTCTCGTTCATCAGTCAGGATTGGCACTGGCAGAGTCAAGGTACGCAGTATAAAAGAATCAGGAATTCAAACCAGAACATGACTGCAAACTCAAAGAATCCAGAAGTGCTAAGAGCAGAGGATGCAGCCCTGCATGGAAACATCCGGTGCGGGGACTGGTAAGTAAAACACGGATACTGACGCTAACGTGTGACAAGTTACTAGTCTCTGTCCGAATTCAGGACTTTTCTGCAGGTTGTAGCTCACGTTTATCTACTGGTTCTCAATCTTGTACCACTGTGAGCAGAATCCTTATATAAGGTGACAGAAAAAACTCATAACTGTATGATCTGCTCTCAGGGCTTTCAGGTCTCCCATTCATCATTTTCAATGAGGACAAGCCGGTCCTAAAGACAAACCCACCAAGAAGTCTCCAAAAGGTTGTACAGGGCTTCCAAATTAAATAGGAAAGTGTACTCCCCTCTACTTGCACAATCTTGGTTCAACTTAGGCTATTTGCTTGTACTACATTGACATTGTGTTGGCCTTGAATATCTTCTTGCATTGCCATAGCTCCAAACCTCTTTGTACTTTTTCGCAGTCAGTGTAGGGGTAAGGAACCCTCCACACAGTCCAATTTGTAGTGGGGGTATCAGGCAATCGGTCTATGCTAAGACACAAGCTTATTGCTAATTTCACATGGGGCTTGGGTACTTGATGGGCCTAAAATAATGGGTCTTTAGCAGAGAGGTTGTGTATGTTCCACCCTGTACACCTTCACAACGTTCTATCCGCTTTACAGGTGGTTATAAAATAGCTGTAGGTAGTAGTTATAACCATTCTTCAGCCTCATAACCTAATACCTACTGGTATAGACTATTATCCCGAGTACATGTCTTGAGAAAGGCTCTAGATGAGCCGAAACGCGTTGGGCGACGGGAGATTTGTGACGTCAGACGTGAGAGACCTGCAGTAGGAAGTGTTCCTGTTTCCGTTGATCGGGTGGTTATTACTGGCAGAACGGAGTTTTGTAGTGAGTTTCCCGGGACTTGACTCACTACATTTATGCACCATCAGACACGCTTTTTGCCCTTCTGAGCACGGTAAGGGTCCACCTATCCCTACTGATCAGGTCCCGCCTAACGTTTATTTGTCTGTTTACTTTTATTGTTTTTAATAAATTACCCATACGTTGTTACACTATGGAGCATTTTTTTCTTTTATTGGAGTTCGTTTTAACCGAGGGAAACTCTACATTATTGGATCGATATTTGTGAAGAACTACATCTCGGGTATGATTTTGGTTTGACCACACTATCTGTCCGGTATTATCGAGTGATATTATGTTTTAGAGGACCGACGAATTTAAAGAGTTACATCCTGGATACAGGCTTGTTTCACTATACTTTTTGGTGAGTGCGCAACCCTGAGGGGTTAAGTTTAACCCATCATCATGTGAGGTGTTCCCGTTTATCTATTATTGCACGGAGTACATAGGGATTTTTTTTCTCCTCCATCTACATTTTTCATATATATATGTGGATTGCACTATGTTTTTTTGTTTTTCTTCTTTTCTTTTACATGTATGACCTATGAGGAATATTGAAATATTTGACTTGATCAGAAGATTCCACAACTGTGCCTTTTGGAACATAGGACTTCCTTTATACTCATATATACTTTTCTGGACTTTTTATTATTGATTTTTTATTTTTGTGGATTTATAGATGATTGGCGCCTGTTTGCAAATTTGCTGTTTGTACATAATACCTTGGGATGTCTAGAAGGTGAGTCTGTGTTTCTGTTAGGTGAAGAGATATTTTACTTGTCAATAAATCCTATGGGGCATAAGACTGGAATCTTGGTCGAAGTCCTAATAATGTCACAGGATTTCTTCACATATTCAACATTTACATAGAAACAAGGAACCAGACAGCAACTTCTTTGGATCCCATCCATCTGAGTGACAGCTGGAAGACACAGGCTTCAGGTAATCCGCCTGATCAGGTCCAAGAACGTGACCATGGAGGCTGTCCTGTTTGTTCAGTTTCCCACCTCCTCAGAGCACTGTGGAGGTGGGACACATCTCTGTTCACCTGCTGCATCCACTCTCCTCCTCACCTTTACAAGGGTGAGCCAATGTCTTCCGGCATCGGCGGTAGAGACCAGTGATGCCAGCTTTAAACATTGAAGAGCAGCGCTGCATGGTTGCAGATCACTTGAAATGTTCTTTGACTCCTACCCAATCCATGTCCTATAGTGTGCTACCTTGGGCAGAGTCACTAAGGTACCTGCATATTATTCCTTTATAATGTTCCCAATACGGTGCTGAGCCAAGACTCGCTCCCCCGGACTAAGATTTGCCAGCCAGCCTCTGATTATATTGAACAAGTAATACAATATACAACCAATAAACAGTATGCATGTTTTCATACGTCTCAATGGTTTATTCAAAATATATTGCTTGGTAAATTCATGCAAAATGTGTATATAATAGTGTGTGTATATATGAATATAAACATGGAGCGGGGTATTATTATGTATTTGTGGGTGGACTATTCTTGTGTATCCATGTGTATGTATTACTGTGAATGCATGTCACTCTTATATACTGTTATGTTTTTTTCCCCCATAAAATACAATACAAAAACATAAGTCGTGTATTTATTTTAGCTTGAGTAACAATGTGCATCAAGAACATGGACAGAAGAGTACTATATAGTGCTGTATCTTCAAAAGGTGATACAGAATGATACAACATGATAGATTGTTGTACTGGGTCAGAGTCTATGTTAATGTTTCATGTTGTAGGTTAAATTTAAACTTATGGTAAAACTTTTAGCTACACTTCATATATGCTGATGTACCTTTACCCATCAGCGAGGCTTGGACACGAGACACCAGGTGACTGAGCAAACAATCATTCTAGGATATACATCATTCTAGGATATACACTACTAATGCAAAAGTGTATACTGATACAATAAGTTCTCCATGTGCAATAATGAGAGATGCATCAGGAAGAATGAATACTGGTATATTGAGCCAATAAAATGAACAAAAACTGGAATTTGTTTTCCCCAGGTTCCAAATGTTTTATCGGTAGATTACACAGTTCCCTGCTCTGTCCATGTCACGAACGGACGTCAGGATAAACTGCCCATAATGAAAACTTTGTAACATACTGTATATCTGAGTCACAATTCTAAAACCCAAGAACACGAGCATAACAACAACTTCATTAACACTGGACCGTGGGTAATTGGAGAAAAATAAATAGCTTAAATAACACCTCTCTGCATTTTCAACTTTCTATTTATGCATTTCATTTCCAGTCAATGATTTGTAATAAAATTATACTCCAGGCACTAACTTAGAGCTGTGACCACGAATTCATATTTTTCCAATTAATAATTGTTACTTTATTACTCTACTAGAAATGCTTAAATTATGTCTCTTCTCTCACTTGCTAGTAATATTCTATGCAAATTAGAAAAAAAAGACAGAATGTGCATTTCAGTCATTTAAAAGAAATACTGACTACATAACTATTCAAAGAGAAATAAAAATAGAATTTTCACATATATTTTTAACAATATCAATTAGAAAAATATGGATTAGATAGTTTAAAGCCTTTTGGTTTGGATGGTAGGCCTTGGCAGTAAATCCAGAGTATAGATTTATTTTGTCATGGAAGAGACCTGCAACAGTTTGCAAACATCGCATTTAGTGTAAAGGAGAAATAGTCTTGATCAGTAACAAAGCTGCTTCCAGTCTTCAATGCTGAAGAAATCTTGGTATTGATCTGTACATCCAGCCAGGCATCCATCGACAAGCAAGAAGCTGTGTGTAAAAAGGAGTAGATTCCAATCATAGTTCACAAAGCGAAATGCTCATTGTTCAGAGGCAAAATACATTTATGCGATGAATAGACCGTATTGTCTGTTATAGTGCTCAGAAACACTTGTGTGAACCAGCATTAAATAAACAAACTAGCAAATTAGTCATTGGGATAACTTAATCCCAGGTACAGAGTAGGGCTGGGTACACACTACAGGTTTTTCAGCCGATCATCGGGCCAATCACACGATAAACAACCGTTTGTGCCGATAACGCATTAGTGTAAACGCTCCAATGATGAACGATTTTTGTTTCAAAGCACATACGTATTGTTTGATTTTTAAACTGGACTATTAATTCCATCGTTGAACGAGATTTTGTCATTTCAATTCTGCAGTGTGTACACACTAGCGACCAGCAGTGTCCACAGATCTCTATGGAGTGTGCAGAATCACGATCTTTTCAGCCGATTGTTACGACAGGTGAAGAGCACAGACCATTAGGTAAATCTTGAAACAAGTGTTCAGTGTATACACGTAAATCGGCGTGCTGGTCGAGACTTTTTGTTTTCATTGATAAAACTGTTAAGGATATCGCATCAGAAGAAATTTTGTATAGTGTGTACCCAGCCTAAGACAACTAGGAAGATATGTAAGAATCCCCACTATTAGTCACAGCTGCAAACAACAGGCTGCTTCAATTGTTTATGGTCCACCAGGAAATTTTAATTACAGTAAGATTGTACTGTGGTTTGCTAATGTTTAATACCATGTTGCTAATGTTTAATACCATGGTGTCCCATACAGCAGGAGCGGAGCAAAAGGGCAGCAAAAAGACTACATAGAACTTTGCAGATTCTCAAAGCAACCACAGTAAATGGGGGCAACTGTATTTCTCCCAAAGGACACCACTAATGTACCACAGCCTATTGGAACATATATATGTATGGGCAGAATATACTGAATAGCAGCCATGAAACCTTGTAATTCTATCTAGTATCCCATTACTTCCAAAAGTATCTTCAGTGGAATGAAAAGGAACCCTTGTGATTTAAAAGCAATCTTTTTAAAATATTCAGGTATTAAAAAAAAAAATACAAATTGCAATAAAAGTATAGTAAGTGACTTATACATTATTATATATTACCTGCAAGGAGTGAGCCCAATATCCGGTGGTCCTGTTGCAGAAACCCAGCGTTCTCACAGCATGTCGAGCATAAACTTCAGGCGATGGGACCAAGACTGGCAGACAATGTAAAGTTCCAGAAGATAAATGTTTATTTCCTACACACAGAGGGGTCAATGACTGCACAAATATCCCACTGGATGAAAGTTCAGCCTTCAGGTTTCTGCTGAAGTTATCCAGGTAAGCCTGAATAAAGCAGATTGCAAACACATAGAATACATAGTTTAGAAACGACAGGTGTAATGGTAAGTACTTAAAGGTGCACCTGCAGCTTACACATAACGGAGGCAGACATCTTTAAGGCTCAGACAATATTCATGAGAATGGAGAAACTACCAGAACTAGATCTTACGAATGTCACCAATAGGTTGTATTCCAAATTTGTGCCTCAGTGATTTTGCTGAGTTTCACTGGTTTGGTAGGATGCGCTCTCATGAATATTGGGCCAACCAACATAATGGCTGTAATATAATGAAAGGAGATATCATTGTCAAAATAAATTAAGTAGAACTGCAAACCCTCACTAGAAGTTAAATAGAAAGACATAAATGACCAATTGTTTTTAAAACAAATGTACAATCACATCCCCTGTTATAGGAATGTTTGTTTAATAACAGGTTACCTTAGAGGCAGCAATTTGAGCGTTATATCCGCAGCTAGACCCAGGCGTCACATTGACAATAGCTCCTCTCTTCCTCTGTATCATTCCAGGAATTACAATATGAACCATCATTACAGCTGCAGCAATGTTGATATTGATGGTCTCCCACACTTTGTCCTCGGGAACCTCAGTAATACAATGTGGATACTCACAGAACACTCCAGCATTGTTAACTAAAATGCCTACGTCCACATCTCTCAAAGCCTTCCTAATGGCAGGATATATCGCATGTCCCCTGCTGAAATCTGCCTCTATAAAGTTGGTATTAACTCCATAGGTTTCAGCTATGGCTTCTGATACACTGCGTAGCGCCTGTCTGTTGCTGCAGATCAGTATGATATTCACACCACAACTAGCCAGCTCTTCTGCGTATGCTCTTCCAATGCTATCTGTGCCACCTAAAATATAAAAAAAAAGAAATAAAATCTGATCTGGCTCCATTCAGTAATGATCAGAATTCTGCCATCTTTAAAGTGCACATCACATTTATATATCATGGAGGCAGACATTTTGTAGCTGAACCAATATTCATGAATGCAGCCTACCAATACATTATGTCAAAGATATTTTTTTGGGATAAAGTCAATTTATTTTAGCATGAAAATATTTACATTGTTTTATCTTATTTTAGTATATCATTTATATTTGATGTGGTTTTATTATGTCATATGTTGTTATATTATTGGATCCTTCCGTGTGAGCTGATGAGAGGAACATGAACAGGAATGAAGGAGTTAATTCAACATCCAAACAGATGTTTCCAATCAAGAGATGTTGAACAAAGACTTACACAGACTTCTTCAATTTCTCCATTGCATCCAGGAGACCCATAAGGATCAGGATACGCCTATATACCTTCTCAGCCAATTGTAATATGACATTTATAAATTGTAGTACAACCTACTTTGGTTGGTACTAAAAGTATTTGTTTGCTCTTTTGGACGACCAGAGATTTCAGGACTGAAATTGAGTGATAATGTTATCACAGCGCAAGCTTTTCATTTTTATTTATTAATAAACCTTTCAAACTTTTTTTTCTCCCAAGAGTTTCTTTAGCTGAAGATATTCAATTATTGCTTTAACAATTAAGAACCTGTAACATCACAGACACATCAATACAAATATGTACGAGTAACTGGTTTCTATTTAATGGATAGTCTGCACTCTTTTAAAAATTGGTTCGGTTCACAATATGGCTTTATTTACTGTGTGAAGTGGACGACAAATAAACCCTCTGGCGCTTGATAGGCTAGTACGCTCACACACTGGTATGCAAGGGGTGTGCTAGCCCCAAAAATGGAAACTTACAAAGAAAAGAAATATGCAGCAGTGTGTAGTGTTCCAATCAATAATCAGGTGGATAGACTGCGGCAGTAAAAAACATTTATTCACATATGAATCTATAAATTGTATAAAACACTTAAAATACCATATTTCCAATAAGTACAAACTGTTAAATATCAATAAAGTGGAATAGAAAGTCAATATTTAGTCATGGAACTGAGCAAACTTGATCTTAACCTCAAACATGTTGTTCCATAGATAGTCAACAATGTACTGAAAGGTATTGCGATGGTATAAATAAGACTCCTCCTCTGATGAAATCGCCCTACAGGCGATGAAACGCGTCATGCTGTGTGTGGATACTTTATATTGGGAGCGTGGAGAACTACGATTGTAAAATCTTCTATGGCCAGTGAACTGCCAATATCTGTATCGGGAGTAGCACTTATTTAAGGCACCTACAATATCAAAGTGACAACCTGCGCACGGATAAATCTGGAGCTACCACCAAGAAATTCTCTGCAAGCGCGGGAGGAGGAGTCTTATTACCGCTGAACTCCTGCAATGTTGGAGGTGGTTAACACCATAATGCACACGGAGCTGTGCTCAACTTGACGTCGTCCGGATTTATTTATGGTTGATACCTACATACATTCAAGTTTCCACGGTTTGGTGGTTAGTTTGGTTCCTGGACATTATCTATACCATCACAATACCTTTCAGTACAGTGTTGGCTATCTATGGAACAATATGTTTGAGGTTAATAACAAGTTTGCTCAGCTCCATTACTAAACATAGACTAAACAAGATTTATATGTGAATAAATGTTTTTTACTGCCGCAGTCTATCCACCCGATTATTGATTGGAACACTACACACTGCTGCATATTACTTTTCTTTGTGTGAAGCGGACAGCTGCAATCCTTCATCAATTAGGGACCTTAAACCCAGCTTGATCTTTTATCAAGCTAATGAAAGTGTGTATTTATTTCATTATCGTTTATTTATGTAGCGCCACCATTTTTACACAGAAAATGTATAATCATTTCCATCAGTCCCTACGCAAGTGTGTAAACAGTAAACAATATTAGCTCCCAATAGCACATTGGTAAGGTGAGCATACAAGCAAGTATTCTATCAATTTTCATAGAAATCTGTTCATTTTCACAGATGAGTTTTCATTAAGTGACTTGTACATAAACAAAATAATCTAAATTTAATGAATTATATATAATGAGAAAATCAAAAAGACCACTTAACAATATAGTTTCAATGTGGTCACTCAAAGAGGTACAATTGTTTTTGTATTGGGCAGTCAAAATTGGAAAACTTGAACCACCATATTTCAGAAAGATATTTTCAACTTAGATCTTTTGTGCGATACACAGAGATAAACATATAAAATAGCTATGTGTGTGCACTGATCCTTCTGGATACTGATTTGTCAAATCCCAGTCTAGGGTAAACACCACCCAAGCCCATAACATTACATTTATTCCAACAGTTCCACTCACCGGTCACAACTGCCCACTCTCCATAGTGCTTGACCAGGTTAGTTCTGCAGAGCAGATGTGGGGTGATGTGCAGCCTGGTCATACTGTAACATTCATACAAGATGCAAAGGCCTTTCTTGGCCGTGTATAGAGCGCCCACCACAGCCAGAAGCTCCACATTGTTCTGGCAAGACCTGGCCACCTCACGATATAAAAGGTGAAAACTGTCCACTGCCGCCATGAAGACCACCAACCTGAAACCAGTGGGAGATGTTGTTAGACCAAGCGTCTCAAATACATCACACATTAGCATCTGTCATACAGTTTTCATGCGAAATGTCACGTTGATTTTACAGCTATAAAAGCAAAGTCGGGTACAAAACTTGACATTACAACAAAAGACTCCTATAGTTATAGACGTGTCTCTTTTTTCAGTAAATAGAGTACAATAATGCCCAGAGACATCATTATGCAACCCCATTTAATTTGCCAATCAACATGATTTACAAGGCTTTGCCTGAGGCCTGCAAGGTTGCCTGCTGCAATGGTCACATAGGAAATCCCATGCAGGGAGTCAGTGAAATGGCTCCTGACATAAAACCTGGATTTGCACTGATGGAGTTGTAGGATATTCTCCACCTTCATTTCTGGCATGAAAGATTTCTGCTGCCATGACTAAATTCAGACTTGTTGTGGTTCACCATCGACCCTAGGGACTGAAGGCAGATCACCACCTGAACCAAGTGAGGAAGATGCATGACCGTCTGGCAGTCTGATGTACAAATCTGAGTTTGGCAGATGCCAGGAGAACGTTTCATACCTGAATGCATACTGCCAACTGTAGTGTTTGGTGGCGGAGAAATAATAGTCTGGGACTGTCAGTGAAGGGGTAACTTAATTCTACAACATACAAAAGGAATTCTATATAATTGTGTGCTTCCAACTTTGTTGCAACAGTCCCTTCCTTTCTCAGAATGAGAATACCGACGGGGGGGGGGGGGGGCATCAACGAGGGCATCAAAGAATGATTTCCCAAGTTTGAAGTAGGACTTGACAGGCCTGTACAGAGCCCTGGACTCAACCCTATCAAGCACCCTTGGGATTAGTTGGAACGCTGTGTTCCAAAATCTAAAGGAAAACATTCCCATTAGAGTTTAGGCTGTTATAGCAGCAAATGAGGGACCAACTCTATATTAATGCCCATGGTTTTGGAATGAGATGTTCAACAAGCACACATGGATGTGATGTTCAGGTGTCCACATACTTATGGCTATGTTGTCACTCATTAGTCATCCGGTGTGTGAGGGAGGGAGTAGGTAGCAGTCCTGTGACAGACAGCATAGCAGTGGCGGATCCAGGGGGGGGCGATCGGGGCTAAATGTGGGCAAGCCAATCAGAGTGGTCCCAGCCGGCGCTCAAAACGGGAGGGGGCGGAGCCAATCGCGGGCGAAAGGCGGGGTTTAACGCGGGCCAGCCAATCAGAGTAAAGGTGGGGCGTGATTATGCGAAATCGCCCCCCCTAAACATAAAGTCTAGGGGCTAGATTTACTAAGCTGCGGGTTTGAAAAAGTGGGGATGTTGCCTATAGCAACCAATCAGATTCTAGCTGTCATTTTGTAGAAGGTACTAAATAAATGAAAGCTAGAATCTGATTGGTGGCTATAGGCAACATCCCCACTTTTTCAAACCCGCAGCTTAGTAAATCTAGCCCTAAGTCCGCCCGTGCGGCATAGGAACTACTAAACTCGTGACTCTCTTCCTGAATACTGAGGGGCCCTATCCTCACTGTGACCCATAAACCCATGATGTTAGGACATTCAGACTGTAAGCTTCAATGGGGCAGGGACTGACGTAAATGAGTTCTCTGTACAGCACTGCGGAATCAGTGGCGCTATATAAATAAATGGTGATGATGATGAGTGGTGAGTTCTCTTACTACTTGTTGTGTCAGCTTGTGAACTCACATAAACAAAGCCTGAATTTATATAGATCGCGCCAAGCATTTTCATCTGTCCCCTGCAGTTTTGAAGCTGGCGCCCAGATTTCCTCAAGAGCAGCATTGTTTTGTGCACACCTGTCTCTATGTCATTTCATAGCTTTAGCAACCAGATGTAATTCTATTTCAAATGCCCAGCATAGTAACCAAAGAATGAAACAGTAGAAGCAGGCCTAACGGTACACTCTAATCCGCCCAGCTTTACAGAGGCCCGGTTTCATTAAGAATCCCCACTGCCAGAAACGAGTCAGGTACGGGTTTGAGTAAGTAGATTTTAAAAACCCTTTGTTTAAGTGGCAATAGCCTATAAATGCTTAAAAAGAAAGATATTGGATCTTTAATCTGGAAACCATTTATCCATAAAATTCTAAAAACCAAAAAGAAAAAAAAGGAAATAATTTCTGCTAATTGGTTATATTGTCATAGACATGCTCACTGAGCATTTCCTCATTATATCAGAGAAAGGAGAACTGCTAAAAAATGTAATGAGGTATATTTATTGCCCCTCCGATACCTGCTGTCACGACTGTTTTTGATGCTTTATGCTTTCAATTTTTGTGATTTATGTTTTTGTTTTGTTTTTTTGTATCTTGCTTGTGTGGAAAACTTCAATAAAACTACTTAATTTAAAAATAAAAACAAAATATGTAGTGAGGATGGGCAGTGTGATGACATTTTTTTTTAACTCCTTCAGTGTTAAGGACAAGTGGTCCTCTACGTGACCCACTGCTTAAGATGAGTCCCACTTGTCCTCTGCATTTTAGGGGTTAAGAAAACCCACTGATCTTGCCACCATGATGTGTGGGTTTTCTGATAATGCCGGAGGAAAGGAAACTTTCCGGCATTAGAAATGTGAGTGCAGTCTATTGTAGCCTATGAGAAATGCCAGGCATAGGGGGAGGCTTTTTTAGAATCTCAATCTCCCCATCCCTGGCACTTAGAAAGCTTGGGGCTCCCTCATTTGAAAGAGGGAGGCGCTCTCTTTCAATGATGGCAATCTGTTTATTTTTTGCTTTCTACTTATTTTTGATCAGCTGCCAATGAATAAATATGAGATGGGTCCAAAAGCACTCAGTACAGGGATGAAAAGCATCAGCAGCAAAAGGGGTTACACATAATTCAGTATAGTTTAGCCATAGTGCTCTAAGTTGTGGAAAATACATTTATCCAGAAAACCTTAAGTCCCACAACAAAAGATGTTTTATTTGTTCTAACAAATATTTAGATAGAACAAAACAACATGTAACCATTTTTTTGGCCAGGTTGGTGTCCTGTGAAGATAATGATTTCCACCATCAAGGTAATTCAGAAATATTAAGAGAATCTATCACCCATGGCATGTCCTTTTTTTTCTTTTTAATGTAATGTAGAAATAAGAAAAAGGCTCCATCAAGTCAGTTGAGTTGAATACTAATAAACAGCCGGCATGCCAAATGTAGCTACTGCAGGCCCCTTGCTCTATGTCTCTGTGGAGCAGTGGCTAGCAGGTGAGGGACAGAGAAATGCTTGGTATGCAGTTAATATTGTAAGCCTGCTGCCTCTGTCTCCCTCTGAGCCAGTCATTAACTAAAATGGTCACAGAGGGGAGAGGTAACTTTCCTCTAGTCTTCAAACCTTCAACCGTTCTCTGAAAACCAATCTCTTCAGGCAAGCTTATGATATTCCTCAACCACCATCTTAATCTCCCTAGGTTAGTCTATTACCACCCTCTACACAGCTAACACAATGCAACAACCCTCTGACCAACATTGATGTGTGACTGATCACACAGCTCACTCAATACTTTTACCTTTGCATTCTAGCTGGTCCAGTGTGTAATATGATGTAGCACATGCCCTTGTGTTTCAAACTCCTATTGTCCCATAGATTGTAAGCTTGCGAGCAGGGTTCTCTTACCTCTCTGTCTGTATATATTACCCAGTATTGTCTTATTAATGTTTTGTTCCCAATTGTAAAGTGCTACGGAATTTGCTGGCGCTATATAAATAAATGTTGATGATGATATGTTAAAAATGACCTATGATGTTGGCTTATTGAGCATTATCTACTTAGACATCACTGACATTGAAGATTGTGTTACTGCACGCAAACATTTTGATATAAACAGAAATATAATTTAAACAAAAAAAGCAAAATCTTTGCTTTAGCCTGCAAGTACCCTGAACATCTATTTCTGTACAATCTGCTTTAATGTAATAGTGTGGCGATAATTTAATACAATAATTTCATTGTGAAGCAGATGCCACACCAAAATTACTATATAAATAATGATGTAGTTTCAAATGCAAGCTATTCGTGTCATGAAAACCAATTACAAGTTTTCCCAGTGTAATTTAATTGCGGTCGAAAAAGTTAAGATAATAATTAAGATGTTATAGTCATCACATATCAAACTGAAACAAAAGGTAATGAGCTTACAACATACCATAGGGAACACATAATATGTGCATATAAAATTTACATAATAAAACATCAGTAAATCGGTTACTGCACTGAAATAAATGAGAAGTAATGTGTCTATGGTCGGGTTATGCAGCTGTAACATGTTCTGACCTGAAGTGTCATCTGTCACTCACTGGGCTCCTGTCTTCTTATTCCCCCACTATAGAATTCTAGAGACAGGAAGCAGCGGGAAGTACAAACATGTTGAAGAGACGCACAACATGGTAAAATGTGTCCCCACTTCCGACTCAAATAGGGCTTCAGGTCCTGGTTGATCAGTAGAAACGTGCGCTGAATATTTACACTGCAGGGACAATGCATTTTAGCACAATTCTACAACTATTAAGACTATTATTAATAAAAGATAATATTACATCAAGGATAGTGAAAACGGCGAGTTTAAGATCGGATTGTAGTTTACGTGCCTAATAGGACCTGACTAGGCTGTTCACACAATTGGACAAAAACGTAAGCTATAAGGTATATGGTAATTTATAATGTTTCTGTGTAATAACAGTTAAAGACCGGTTTGTGCTTTCTTTGGGCAATTTCAGGTTTTAAAGAATTGTACCTAGAATAATTTGGTCCATAGAAATGTCCCTAATTTTAATGCTGATCAAATGTATTATACACTTTCTTTTATTCTGCATATGAGATGCAGCTGTCATTATCTAATATTATTCTGTGGTTTTAATATTTATTAAAGATTAATATTTTAAAATACAAAAACAAAGCATACTGTAATTATATTCCATGGACGTGTCATGACCATGCATGATAGGTGTTGTGGTTAAGGTTGCCAATAGTCCCATTAATGTAGCATATAAATCGTCTCGGAACGCAATTTGTCTGCAACAAGTTTCAAACGGCCCAATTTTTTTTTCCATTTTCTGAACCCCTTCCCCCAAAAAACCCAAAACGTAACATTAACGCTTGCTGACAAATTCTTGCTCCTACTTCTGCTGGACACCACACCATAAATGAATACTACAAACCTCTCAACATTTGGGCAGGCTGCATCAGGATGGGGATGTGGCCAAGTCATGACGGGGTATATGCACACCCTGGGGTGTGCCTAGTGCATTTGGCGAGCTCCCCTCCATACACCTTCATTGCCGTGCAGTAAACAGACAATATTTCCCAACTTTCCCGCCTGCAGAACAAAGTTGTTTAAATGTTTAGGGTGGTGGTACATGTCAACATCCACATGAATACCAGGACCCAAGGTTTCCCAGCAGAACATTGCTAAGAGCATCACACTTCTTCCCCCGGCTTGCCTTCTTACCATAGTGCATCCTGGTGCCATCTCTTCCCCAGGTCATCAACGCACATGCACATTGCTCCATGGTCCAGTTCTGGCGCTTACATGCCCATTGTAGGTGCTTTCAGCAGTGGACAGGTCAGCATGGGAACTCTGACCATTCTGCGGCTACGCAGCCATATACGCAGCAAGCTGGGATGCACTGTGTGTTCTGACACCTTTCTATCAGCATTACCTTTTTCAGCAGTTTGTGCTACAGTAGCTCTTCTGTGGAATTGGACCAGACAGACTAGCCTTCGCTCCCCACACGTATCAAATGAGACTTGGACGTCCATGACCCTGTTGCCAATTCACCAGTTTGTCCCTTGGACTACTTTTGGTAGGTACTAACCACTGCATAATGGGAACACCCAACAAGATCTGCCATTTTGGAAATGCTCTGACCCAGTTGTCTAGCCATCACAATTAAACCCCTGTCAAAGTCGCTCAGATCCTTACACTTGCTTATTTTCCTGCTTCCAACACATAAACATCAAGCACTGACTCTTCACTTGCTTTATAATATATCCCACCCCTCCACAGGTGCCATTTTCACAATATAATGAATCTTATTCACTTCACTTGTCAGTGATTTTAATATTGTGCCTGATTGGTGTATAATCAAACAATCCCAATGATGCCTCACTTTCAGGATTCATTTAAACCATAAATAAGGCTAAATCAAGCAATATTTTACTGCAGGAGAATAATAGAAACTTTTATCAAATTGAAAAGAGTTGTACTAAAAGGGGAGCAGACTTCAGTGTGATGTTTGCAGTGCACCTCCTAAAGATTGTTCCTATTTTGCAGACATTCATTGAGGCACACTATGTGGGGAATTCAATTGGCCGCGTTACTGCCGAAAGTAACACAGCGAGCAAAAACCAGCGTTGAAATGACCGTACTAAGTAGTATTGGTAATAGTACACAGGCTGCGTTACTTTCGGCCATAACACGGTCAATTGAATATCCCCTTATAAGTTTGCAGAAGTTGCTCCTAACTGCAGAATTGGGGGCATGTACCATGTTTTGCGCTGGGTGAACCATCCAGGTGCATTGGTTCAATGTGCAAGTTTATAGAACCTACACACATTTTGAGGGCATGTCTTGGCTGCCATTCAGGACAGACAAGCAGCTTTTGACTAAGTTAAAAAGAGAGATAAGGAATAGTTACTCACCTATAAAACTGATAAGAGACCCAAACAGCCTGAATACCCATATTTAATTGCAGAATTCTCCTTATCAGCAGGAAGAATTAAGAAAATCGTTAACAAACCTTGGCATGTATTAATGAAAGACAACATATTGAAGAACATATTACCATCCAAACCAAAATTAGTATATAGGAAAGCCCCAAATCTACAGATCCACCTGACTAGGAATCACATACCCATAAATGATTACAGGAGGATATGGCTAGAAACTAACAGGAGAAAGGGTTTCTACCACTCCACTCAATGTACAAATTGTACAACGCTAGGGTACAAATTCACTAAACCCATTGATACATTTAAGCCTCATCAATCGGGTGAACAGCATTCTATCAAAACACTACTGACATGTGATAGTCAGAACATTATCATCATCACCATTTTATATAGCGCCACTAATTCCGCAGCTCTTTTCAGAGAACTCACTCGCATCAGTCCCTGTCCCGTTGGGGCTTACAGTCTAAATTCCATAACACACACACACACACACACTAGGGTCAATTTGTTAGCAGCCAATTAACCTACCAGTTTGTTTTTGGAGTGTGGGAGGAAACCCACGCAAACATTGGAGAACATACAAACTCCTCACAGATAAGGCAATGGTCAGGAATCAAACTCATGACCTCAGTGTTTTAAGGCAGTAGTGCTAACCACTTAGCCACCGTGCTGCCCATTATTTACTTGCATGAATATCCGTGTAAGTTACAATACAACGGACTGACAATAAGCTTAAGGTGCAAATTGGGGAACATATTCGAAATATAAGAAATGGATTCGCCTTACATAGCGTGTCTAAATATTTTGCAGAGGAACATGACTGTAACGCTAAAGGGCTGAAGTTTGTAGCAATCAGGACAGTGAATAAGAATTGGAGAGGTGAGATTTTTTTGAGCAAAACAAACAAGGATGAGACAGTATGGATATATAAAATGAAAACACTACACCCTATGGGGTTGAATATAGATATCAATGTGAAACAGTCATTAGGAAAAAAGTAACATGCAATACTAACAGAATGCCGAGCTAGTAGCAACCCTCAACATTGCATTCGAGGAGGGTGTAGTACTTATATATGGGACTAAACTTTATGACACATTATGCAGATAAATCTGAATTGTTACTTTTGGTGATCATATACAGTTATCTAATCCATACAGGGGTCGCATTATGAATTTACAACACATACAGAAGCCCTATCTGTGTAAGGTTAGATAAGGAATAGAACTAGTGGCAATACAAGCAACCTGCCAAGAAAAGTATCCATCAGCAGAAGTATACATGTTAATATGACAGATCAACCATATGTTTCGGCAGTAAACAGCAATACAATTTCTATGGAACCCACAAAAGAATGGTGGAAAGGGAGAGAGTAGACCTAGTTTATTACATGGATCTAGTGTAGTCACTATACATATTTGCATTCTATACAATTAGAGCTCACTATGAGCTTACTATGAGGCTACCTTTAGGGATGACAGCATTCACATCTGAGACAGGAGTTAATTAATATGGGTGTCATCCTGCAGCCAAATATACAGTTAGGGAGAGTATATATGTTGCATACACAGACTGCAACACATCTATTAACAGGACGAAACACGTTGGAGGATTTAATTCACTATTTTCTTTTACCATTACCTATAAGCATTAACTATCATTTTCAAATTAACTAGATATACCTACGGGTTAAAGTCATCTAGTGAGCACCTGACATTCCCAGGTATGCGGGAGTGAGAGAACAAGGCCACAATCACTCAGTCAGCCCGACGGAACTCATGAGACGGCTGTCCATATAGAACAAATTCCACGCTAGAGAACGGGGTCCCCATCCATTCAGCTGCACAGCCTTAATCCCACCATTAACATAGACATCTTGAGGTAATTCCACCACACCATAAACAGTTGTTAATACGATGTGATAGAGTTTACTCAGTTTTACTTTATCACTGCAGATCCTTGCATACGAAGGTGAATAGTAGCAGCATATATACAGGGCTGAAGAGCAGGGTGCTTACAAAGATATATACAGGTGCGTTGGGGCAATTAGGGATACTCATGCTATAGAGATAGTTTGTTTAGAACATATCCTTCTCCTCACTCTAGATTGATCAGATGGAGAAAGCAAGAGTCGTGCATGAGCAGAGAAGTACTGTTGTAATTGACAGACAATATACTTCCCACATTGTGGAATGACATTATTGCACTTTTAAACTTTAATAAAACAGTTATATTTTAATAACCTAGCTATTGTGGTAACTAACACCATATATCATCACAGTTTTAGAGGTGCTGTGCGCTGGGTTTATCAATTCAGCGTTCTGTACTCATAGCCTAAGGCCTAAGCCAGCTTACAGACCAGCGGTTCATATTACCCAATGCCGCAACCATTTGCCTGGGTCTTGCTTCCAACACCTGGCTTGAGACCACCTACCACTAACCTCAACCTCACCTTTCAGGGCTCATGTTATGGTTCTGTTTAATCCAATTCCTTAATTACTGCCATGGAGCCAGACATGTGATATAAACGTTTAAACTGTTTATTGCAGAAAAAGTATAGTCCAGGGAAGGCAAAATAAACAGCAAACAGTTCAGGCTGAATGAAACAATGGACTTCCAGATCTTGCCAAACAACAGGTAAATAATAATGAAATACAGCAAATAACTTAACTGAAACCAGTTCGCAGTAATAGCCTGAAACATGCAGGTAATCCAGGAATAAAGAAACAAGCAGGCATAGGAACTTCAATGACCAGCAAAGGACTCTGGTATCGGCAGGCATATATAGAACACAGACAGGTGTGGATGATTAGCTAGCAGTGCTAGTTAACCCCTGATAGTAGGAAAGGCCGAACAGCAGCACCTCTGGAGGATCACAGGTACTACAGGGTAATATGCACACAGGGAAACAAGGCAGATCATAACACAGGGTAAAATGCACACAAAGATACAAGGCAGATCATAACAGCTTATACACTGACTGGAAGCGAGAGGTGCCTAGTCCAGCACGTATGCGCCTTATCAGCGCTATTACTGCCTCCCGCTCCATGGTTGCCTATGCACCTGCCAACCGGGCTGTTTCCTGGTGTTCTGGTCGAAAATGGCCCAGGCACACCAAACAGCACACATGATACTAGACCAGCATTGTGCTTTTACACATTCTACGACCAAAATATCACTTTACCCGATTAGGGCTCGTAACATTTTATACGACAATGAGCTTACCGCCTGATTGAAATTGGACTATGTTGTGTGTGCACTCCTCTATACCTATTGGTGCCTTGCTCTGCAAAAGGGATCTCCCGAGTTTCAATGCAACTGCGGAACAGTCCTCTGTACCAGACATAAACCACCCAGCAATAGATCTTTCTCAAGCGTTAATAAACCAGGATCTTCTGTTTTCTAATTACTACATGCAATCATCAAACCTGTTTGAGATCTGAATGTGTTACGACAATGCCATCTATTGGTGCAAATTCATAAAGCAGCCTGTCTGACTGAGATGATTATTTAAACCTTCATCATCATCATCATCATCAACATTTATTTATATAGTGCCAGCAGATTCCATAGAGCTTTACAATTGGAACCTTAACCAAACTTGGGGATCCCTGGTCTAATGGTAAAAAAAGGGATTCTTAGCACTTACTAAGCCAGGCCACCACGTGATCTCTCCTTGTGGCACTTATGGTGCTACCTTTGTTAACAAGTGCACTAACAGCAAAAAAGACCCCATGCCCCCGGAGACTGTCCGTATTTTCGCCGAACCAAAAAAGAAGCCAGCAAGATGTAATCGCTTCCCCTTCATATCACTTTGACTCAGATTAAGATGTTGGCTATCCAGAATCTTCCACCATATCAACAGAATAGAGGGATATTATTAAGTAAGGGTGTGCACCGGGCACTTTTAGTGTTTTGGGTTTTGGGTTCTGATTAGCTTGAGGTTTTGGGTTCTGATTTGTTTTGCCAAAACACCTGACGAAAGGTTTTGGTTCTGATTTAGGGTTTTGGGTTCTGATTTATTCTTAAAAAAGCATAAAAAGTGCTAAAATCTAGTTTTTTGTTTGTTTTTCACTCCTACGCTATTATTAACCTCAATAACATTCAATAACAATCATTTCCACTAATTTCCAGTCTATTCTGAACACCTCACACCTCACAATATTGTTTTTAGTCCAAAACGTTGCACCGAGGTAGCTTTCTGGACTGCGTAGTGGAGTGGGCCCGGTACCCAATTTAGTACCGGGGCCACAATACCTCCGCCTTCAAATGGTCTCAATTCCACTGCACAGCTGCCTGCTCCTACATCCTCTGCAGCATATACAGGGTGTAGTTCGAGCGTGTCAATACCTCTTGTTTTAGACGATGACAGGTCATTTTGATTAATTTTGGATTTGGCAGCAACAGTCAACGTTTTTTAATATCTGATACTCCTCTATCTGGACTGCGTAGTGGAGTGGCCCCTGTACCCAATTTGGTACTGGGGCCACAATACCTCCTCCAACCATGGTACAGACCATTCATCATTGAGATCCCATCAAGTATGTTAAAGACAGACAGGGTCGAAGTGTTATTTGTTGACTTTGGGAACAAAAAAACTGTCCCTGTTGCAAATCTTCGTGCAATGAAGAGTGACTTTTTCATTTAAAGGCTCAAGCTTTCAAGTGTAGTGTTTATAAGTTATATTATACTTTTGGTTTAATTTGTTTAATTTGTTTTAATTTTGTTTTACTTGGTGCTCATGGCAAATGACTGTTGGACGGTCAATTGTTTGGTGAAAGACGTAGCGGTCTTACGACTTCCCTTCTGGGAAGATGACCGACTACCAGCAGCAACAGCAGCAGTGGCAGTAGTAGGCGTACCGCTGCAGGATTCCTCGGATGAATCCCGTATTGAAGAGGACTCAGTCTGGCTGGTGACATGGCCTGCAGGACTAAATCTGATGGAGATCGTGGAGGAAGTTGACGAGGAGGGTGTTGGTGGTGTGTATCCAACAGGACCAAGGGATTTAGGTGTCCCTGGACTGATGACGGTCCTAGCCCCAGTTCCTGAACTAACCACTGAACTATGAAGGTTATTCAGTTGACGTATAAGGGAGGATGTCCCTAGGTGGCCAAGATCCTTACCCCTGCTTATTTGAGCTTTACATAAGCTACATATGGCCATACATTTGTTGTCAAGATTTGGATAAAAATAACTCCAGACCGAAGAGGTGCATTTTTTGGTCTTCTGACCAGGCATGACGATGGGCTTTTTCATCCCATGGACAACAGCTGTTTCCCCCCCTGGTGCCTCATTTACAATAACTACATCAGCATCCTCATCATCAAGTTCCTCCACAGCGCCAGCTACATCAATAGCCTCCTCCCGGTGTACAACATTGACACCTTGATTATCCAAATCTGGATCTACACTGTGGGTGATCCTTCCAGCATATGCAGAGGGTGTGCTGCAAATGGTGGATGGAGTCATCTCTTCCCGTACAGTGATGGGAAGGTCAGGCTTATCAACCACCAACACCCTTGGACTCGCCTTGGGGATTTGTGATGTCATCTGTTTAGAAGACAGAGTTGTTTGCTGTTTTGTTGTTGTTGCTGACAGCATAACTCTCTTCAATTTTTTTGAGAGGGGGGGAGGAGGAGGGCTTAGATCCTTGGGTGAAGTTGAACCACTAGTCCTGAACACGGGCCAGGGCCTAAGCCGTTCCTTGCCACTCCGTGTCGTAAATGGCATATTGGCAAGTTTTCATTTCTCGTCGGATGTTTTTAATTTTCTTTTTTTGGAAATTTTAGTCAACTTTGGGTTTTTGGATTTTACATGCCCTGTACTAGGAGATTGGGCATCGGCCTTGGCAGACGACGTTGATGGTATTTCATCGTCTATGTCATGACTAGTGGCAGCAGCTTCAGCATTAGGAGGAAGTGGTTCTTGATCTTTCCCTACCTTATCCTACAAATTGTGGTACTCCATTATATGCAGCACAAGAGAGCGTATCCCTAAACCACACACACTGGTCAAAGCCTTTACAAATTATCTGCGGCACAGGAGAGTTCCACTGGACTGTAGTTATACAGCAGTACCTATTTTTATTGACAGCTGCAAGAGTGAACGTAGTGTGAATTTGAATTGAAATAGTACTACCTAATTTTTGTGACAGCTGGAAGAGTGTACGTAATGTGACTTTGAATTGAAATAGTACTACCTATTTTTTGTGACAGCTGCAAGAGTGAACGTACTGTGACTTTGAATTGAAATAGTACTACCTATTTTTTGTGACAGTTGCAAGAGTGAACGTAGTGTGACTTTGAATTGAAATAGTACTACCTATTTTTTTCAACCTAATTTTTTTTTTTTTTCGTATAATTTTTTTTATAATTTTGTTATTTTTTTATATTTATTTTTTTATAACTTTTTAATAAATTTTTTATAACTTTGGAATAATTTAGCAGAACAGAGCACAGGACACAGCACCACTGGACTCAGCAGGACAGAGCACAGGACACAGCACCACTGGACTCAGCAGGACAGAGCACAAGACACAGCACCACTGGACTGGACTGAGCAGAACACAGCACAGCACAGCACAGCACAGCACAGCATAGCACAGGATATAGCAGGACAGAGGACCACCTAACACACCCTCCCTCTTCCCTGATCAATGCCCGAGTGAAGATGGCGGCGGCAAGCGGGGAATTTAAAGGATCAGGGTATCGCGAGATCCGACAGCGGGATTATGAGTCAGGGCCTCGTTTTAAGTTTCGGAATCGGCAGACATCCGAGCCCGCTCATCCTTATTATTAAGGCCACTATACAATCTGTAGTCAGAACAATTGTTCAATATATGTGTTTTGTATGGTTGTATTAGAAAAATATGTCCTTTTAATATTCTTGAGAGTCATGTATTTAGGAATGAAATTGTTTTCTGGTCTCAGAGCTATATATTTTTTATGCTTTTGGATGTATGATAATTTTGCATTGCTAAAACTCAATAATATGCTAGGACATTTACTGTCTGGTAGAACAAAAAAGTTTTCTCAGGCGCAGAGTGAATAATTCAATCTATATAATAAACCTAATACTATAAATGTTAGATTATCCACTATATATTATATTTGTATATTAAGATTTATCAGTTAGCACAAATATATACCCATTACTTATGGAATGTATTTTTCCTAATAGATGTTCTGGTATCTATATGAGACTTATCACTTTGATCTAAAATTGGTTGTAATTTGCATTTGATCTAATATTTTGGAGAAGATGAGCTTTTAGAACAGTTTAGAGTAGAGGTCTTCACTTTTAACAGCTGCCTTTCCCGTAGAGCTTTATATACTCACAGGTATTTATATGCCCCAAGGTCTTAAGCTTAGAGTAGTAAAAGCTCATCAATGGTGGCCGTAGCGCAGATGGATCCGGAGGCACCAGCCCAGACTGGAGCGGGTGGTCAATAGCAGGCAGAGGACCGTAGCGAAACAGCGAAGTCCAGAATACAAGCCAAAAGGTCAGTGTCACAGGCAAATAGGCAAAGTCCAGAATACAAGCCAAAAGGTCAGGGTCACAGGCAAACAGGCAAAGTCCAAGGTACAGGCAAAGGTCACAATGGAAGGTCAGGCAGACAGGAATCAAACAGCAGATCAGCAACAGCACAGAACTGGAAACGCTATAACTTGCAGGGAGGCTAAGCCCTCCCTGCCTTAAATACAGCAAATAGCCAATCAGAACCCTGCCCTTCAAGTATCCCCAGAGGATGCCTAATAAATTAGCTGGCAAATTAATTAGCCCGCAGGCTGTTTATTCCTATGCACACTCGCCTGGCTGCCCAGTGTTACAGGGACGCGGCGTTGCTCAGAAAGCGCCCATGGAGACGGTCGGGACGACAGGAAGTGGAAGTGAAGTCCTGGCTATTGCCATGAGAGCCGGGACGCCAATGGAGGAAGCAAGACGCGGGTCACCGCGGCTCGTGACACCCTCATATCAATAATTTTGATAAAACGCATGGTGTTGGTGGAGAACAAAGGGCACCTATTTGTTGGGCAGTAAACAGAATGTACTTAAGTCTCTATTGGTCATAAAGCTGACCAGGACTTCCTGCGTAACATTGCCGATCGCTAGCGGAAAGTCTTGTAGACTACGGTGTGCAACTTCTTAGAGTGCCTCAAGAAGGGGATATCCTAGTATGTGTAAGATCTATATTAACTTAGCCAAAAGACCAACAATTTTGCAACCACTGGGTTTAACTGCTACTAACCAATCAGTGTGGCTTTCTCATGCTCAGACCAATGAGAACAAAGCTGTTCTGTATTGGTCAGTTCATTACAGGCCTCCCCTCCTGTCAGGAACAGTATGCGGTGTCTATATGGGTTTTTATTTTTATTCCTTATGGATTAAATGCTGGAAGAAAGAAAAGGATCCACATCATGAATTAGATGATTAATAAATATGTTTGTGGTACTCTTTAATTAAATAAAAAAAAAAATTCATGGTGTGTGTTTTTTTAACAATATTTATTTATGTGACACTACAGGTTTCAGCGGGCCTTAGATGTCAGGTCATGCTGGTGTTTGTAATTTTACAAGTGCCAGCATGCTTTGGCAGCCGTGGGTATGCTGGCACTTGTAGTTCTACAAACACCAATATACTAAAGCAGCTTATGGCTACCAAGACTTTCTGGGAACAGTAGTGCCACATACTAGAATGATAATTTCATCCCTTCAACTGTTTATTACCCCAACACCCACTGGGCACTGGTGCCAGAAGAAACATTGTTTAAAAATAAATACATACATATTTATTTTTATTTATATTTAGTTTAACATACATTAAAAGGCCAGTCATCATCATCATCAAGTTGATGAATATCACTGGCATCCCTGCTGCATCATGATAGGCTTAAAGAATATCATACGCTTAAATTCTATCATCCACTTTAAACATATCTTCATGCAGCAGATACATTTAACACATATTTGCCTACTTTGGAGATCTCCCATTTGCTAGGGGAGATCTCTCTGCTGCCTTCTGGAGGCGTTGCCACGTGAATCGGGTCATCAGGCCCACTGCTGACCCATAACAATTTTGTCCTATTACAGCAGAGGGCGGGATCAGGAGGGCACAGTTAGCCCTGCCCTCACCCACTTCACCAATGAAGAGGGCAGGATGCGGGAGGTTGGCCTGCTCTCTCGGGAGTCCGGGAGAACTCTCAAAAATTCAGGAGTCTACCTGACATTCCAGGAGAGTTGGCAACTATGATTTAACATAGTGTACTAGTTGCACGTATCTTAAAATACATGCTGCTCGGCGTACACATGTCATTGTGTCTTTGTTTGTGACGCATTTTACATCTGCATTTTTTTTTCCTGTAAAATGCATCCGACTCTACAGGAGGCCAACTTGCCCCATTCTATACTTATTTAGAGTACCACTACCAACTACTATCTAAATTAAGTACTGCATTAAGGTTATAAAAGGAATGTAAACTGAAAAATTCCTTGAAATCTCTTTTGTGAATGAAGAATGAAGATTTTTGAAAATACCAAATGATTCATCCTGAGGATTGCAGAGTTACTTGGAACCCCCATGCCGATTCATAAAATCATTCTTTGTATGCTAACTTTTAAGCTAAGTAAATCTTTAATTTTTCATTGCATATTTTGGGTCATTTTGTTTTTCTTTCTGTGTTCGTATTTCTCTTTGTTGTAATCTCGATAAACTGGTACAACTTGTGAACAGGATTACATGAGCCTGAGGGAATTTTAACTAACTTTGTATTTTGTGTATTTGTGTAATGGTGATTTGTGACATTGTTCTTGCACTGTGTTGCTATCATTATTACAATTTCAAAGTGACTAATTATCAGCTGTGTTGTATATTAACTACAAAGTTATATTTTGCAACTAGGTACTTCAATGAACTACACATTGTTGAAAATGTATGTTTATGTTTGTAGTGGATATTGTGATAGTACTGTTTGTAGTAGTAGTGAGTACAATTTTGTCTCTCTGTTGATACCAATATTCAGCATTATTGATTGGAAATTTAACGTGGCTCTGGAAGATATTCTGAAAGTGGCCTTGTGTTTGTCAGGAGGCGGGGTTAAATCAACAGGAGTCAACAGGAGTCAGGGAAATGTGTGCGCTAACACCTGTGGTTTCAGTAATGGAGCTAGAGCGGGAGTGACAAGCGCACAAGAGGTGTGGTTATCGCTTTAGACAATCTTAGGCCATCCTCCAAGAGATGGGAACTATCATCTAACATCTCCTGGAAATAATCTAACCATCAAAACAATCTGCAACATTAAATCAATAGCACCCACATTTAACAAATAGGCCTATTTGCCCTAATGAACCCCAACATTACATTATTAGCCCACATATATTTGCTACAGAATCCCCACAATCCCCATATCATATTAATAAATAGTCCCACATAAACACATTACATTAATAAATACCACTCCACACACACATTATTTTAATAAATAACTACCACACAATTATATCAATAAATATACACACACACACATTACATCAATATATGCCGGATACAGACACATATTACACTAAATACAAAAAATCTTAGGCGCTAAGAATCATGAATTAATAATGTATGGTGATGAACCGCAGCTCCCTTAAAACAGATATCTGGATCTGTCAATTATTAGAAAAAAACAACAACAAACAAATAAAGGGGCGCTGTATCCACCAAATTTAATAAAATGCATTAAACATTAGAATATCGATAACAATATACAATATTTGTAAACATCAATAGACGTCTCATAAAATTAAAATAATCACAATACTCTACTCATAGCTCCCGGGGACCAGAATCCACTGGTAGACAAAGAATAACCGCTGTGGTGATATAAAGCAGTTAAAATCCTTCAGTGTAGTGGAGAAAAACCCCACAATAATCTGGCCAATAGAGAGTAACGTGCTCTCAATTGTGCAGCGATAATCACCTGTCAAACAAATCCAATTAAGCACGCAGCAGTAGTGATATAATGAACACTAATCCAATAGTTCTCCTATTTGGATGATTTTATTAGTGCTCGTAATGTATAGATAGCCGCTAAAGCCAATAAGAACAATGGAGGTCCTTTGATATGAATAATTAGCAAGCGGTTTATACATACGTGGGTTCTCCAGATTTGTATAGATAATTAACAGCCGGGCGAGTTAGACTTTAGCATGCAGATAAACTGCAGCAACAGAAGTGACAGCCTTAAACACAGTGATCCAGCACTTTAAAGGCTCATGGAGACACCACTGAAGCAGTTTTCGAAATCCACTTGTTCCACTTGCTTAATGTCCAGTAAAGTACCCTGGGGCATAAGGATTAAATATCCAAAGGTAGTGAGTAGAAGCAGAAGGTATCCTGACGCGTTTCTCCGTCTTAATCACGGTTTCATCAGAGGTATAATGTCCTTAGGGAATCCACACACTATTTAATGCTAGTTTGTAAAGCACATGACCAAAACTGGCCAATAGAAACATGATTCCAATTGTTCCCTGTTTAGAGCAGTGTACAGGTGAAACTTCGTAGAGCTTATTATGAACAGACATCAACGGTATGTCTAATAAACAAATATACATTTCTACAGACTGTGTCAAGTATACAAATGACAATAGCAATCTTGTAAGATTTAATATATAGATACCTGAATACACTTGCATAGAAAACTTTATATAGAATAGATATATTACACTAGTAAATACCCCCACACTACATCAATAAACACATATTACAGCAATACCCTTCAGCCCCCTTATATTACAGCAATATCTACAGCCCTTGTCCTCATTACAGCAATACCCCTCACCCCACCACATTGCAGCAATAACCCCCTCGTTCCACATACATACACCTACTAACCTCATCACTGGGCCAGCCTTCTGCTACTTTGTCTCATTCTCCACTGTGCGACACACTGCACTTCTGGCAGCAGAGATCTCTTCCCTTATGAGCAGTCCAAGGCACATGTAATAAAGTGGCCGGCCCCATGGGGACCTCTGTACCTCTTGCATGCAAACATGTCAAGTACATATTAACCGCATGTAAACCACTTATCAAACTTTTATTGGACACATGCGCAAATACATAGCATTCACATGTGGTAGAAAGTTGCATATTGATGCAAACACAACACCAGTGTATAAAGTGCTTTAATGTTAACTGTTTTCAAGGGATCTGTAACATTGTTGCAACAAAGTAAAAAAGTGATTTTGGCTACTTGTCATATTCTTTTGTACTTAATAGTGGAAGAAAGGTTAGAGGAGAGCAACATACATTTCACTAGTCTCGATTTTACTAAGACAGTTCTGCAAAGAGTGTGCCCTGTTAGACCAGTGGTGTGGCTTCAGGGGCAGATTGATTGTGGAGCTAGATTTGTCCCAATTTTGATAGTAGCATGTATGTTTTCTTTTCGGTAGATAATAGACTAGAAACAATTTATGTTTATTATCGACTAGAAGGCAGTAGAAAATATAACAGCTATAATTTGCAAATCATTTTATTATCAACTTGGGGATGTGAATTTAAAAAAAATGTGTGCACTTTCCTTAAAATGTTATGTTGGCTTTCCCACTCTCTGACGGTTTTGGACTATGCTTCCCAAACATATGGTTTATCTCCTCAACTTTCCCCAGTGACTCCATTCTTCCGCTCTCTGAAATTTCCCCCCGACCTTGTACCATCTGTGTTTTACCCATGGCAGTCACATGATATTAGATACCTGAATGATCTAACTAACAAGAATATTTTTCTCCAATTCTCTAATATTCAATTTAAATGTAATATTCCTGCTAATTTTTTTTATCAATATTCACAATTACGAAACATCCATAACACAGACACCACCACCACCAGTTGTCCACAACTGGCCTGATTTCTACTCTATACTCAGAGCTCTCTACCACGGTTATGCGTGATCCCCACAAATTGGCTTGGGAGCAAGATTTAGGAGAAGCCCTGAATGATGGTGACTGGGCTGAGATGACTGGGAGAATGCAGCCTCCAGTTCAGATATAATAGAGAATGTACACAAGTCTTTGCTTTGAAGGTATTACGTACCAACTCGGTTGAAAAAGATGCTCCTCAACTACTCCAATAGGTGTTGGCATGGGTGATCTTTAGAAGGAACGTTTCTCCATTTATGATGGTGTTGTCCGAAAATCGCACGTTTCTGGTTAGGTATGAAGAATCTGATCTTTGCTGTACTCCAACTTATCATTTTCGTAGAGCCTAAATTTTCCCTCCTCCCTCTTGGAATCCTCTTAGCTACTCATCATCAGAATAAACTTGTTCAGTACATAATCTCAGCTGCCACCTGTCAGCTGATTGGAAACATCCTACCCCTCCACCACTCCCATCCATCATTAGCAGGCTTTGGCACATCCAACACATGGAATCCATTACTAGTAATCTTAAGAACTCCTCTAAGTCTTTCGACAAGGTCTGGGGTCCCTGGTTATCTTTTTTTCTAGTCTCGCTCACCCTTTACTTAACTTCTAATTTTTTCATACTTCCTACTCTCTATTTTTCACTCGTCGACCCCTCTGAGTAGCACTTTTTTACCTGTAGTTTTGTTACGTAAATGTTTGTCTGTTGTAATTTATTGTTATCAGACATACTCCTGTTCATATTGTCCTTAAGCCATTTGTCTCGCGTTTGTACTGTTGTTTTCCCTCTTGCACTGTTATGTCCTTCAATAAATAAATGTGTTTGTTAAAACAAAAAAAAAAAATGTTTGCAAATGAAACAAAAATCACACAAATTTCTTCCGTATTAAGTAAGTTCTGTGAACTTCATCGCCACCCATAGCTAAAGAATGAATTAATAAAATCTTTACTTCTGAAATAGTAAAATGTTTACACAAGCACAAATCAGATTATGACGCCACAGAATAGTCAAGACTATTAACCTGGAATTTAAACAGGTTTTTCTTCATTTTAAACAATTCCACCCACCCTTAACTCTCAATGCACATATCAAATCAGTAACAGCATACTCTGCACGTCTCTTCACCATGTCTATGAGTGTCTTACCTCTGTTGCTCACAGTCACATTGATGGGTGAGTTACTTTATGTTAATAATTTCTCATCACAAACAGATCATCAGCACTCAGTAGTATAACTAGACTATACCACTATTGTAATAAGCCATGTGTATAAACCTCTTAGTGTTACATCTTGGAGCTTATAATGTTATAATATGTTATAAATAATCCAGGTAATTACCAATGGCATATTACTGTACCTATAGGTGGCATTGGTGGTCTTGGTGACAGGTGGCATTAGTAATTATTATGGAACTTGGGGCATTGTGGAAAAAAAACTTGTTCCAAAAAAATAGAATACAGCTGGGATTTTACTCTGGATTAACACTGTATTAACAAATTAATTTTCTTAAAACTAGACGTAATGTTATGCTAGTAAGATTGCAAACCCAATCCCTTGACCAGCAATGGTTATACTATAGCTTGGATTTACTTGGATTTAGAAAACCTGTCACTTATTGGAGACTGGTGTGTTACTGTAGGCTAGAGGTAGGCAAGTTTCAACCCAGACATCAGCTTTCAGGGTATGCTGGGACTTTTCAACAGATCCATGGGGTTGTAAAGGCTATTTTATACCAATTGCAAAGTGCAAACCTTAGCGTTCTGTAGACATTTCTGATCTGGTCACTTCCTTGCATCGTTTACATTTTTAATAATTCTTTTTACCATTATAACATCATCAATGCTGTAAAGAAGAATCCCTCTGCTTTAGTAATAAATACTTTGAGCTCAATGTATTAAGGCAAATATAGAGGAAAGGGCAGCACATTTCCTTCTTATTTGCACTGCCATATATGATAATGAGATTCATTATTACCATGTAACGTATTACGCCTCTCTGTCCTTCTCCTCCGTGCGTCAAAATAATAAATAAATATTGCATATGATGCCACTATTAAAAGGGAGCAATGAGGCTCTATGTACATCAGAACATAGAACCCATAGTATGTATCATAAAGAACACACACAGTAAAAGTTATGTACTGAAACCACAAATAAGCAAACTGCTTTCGTTGTTAAGTTGCACTAGATTGATCAAAGTTTACTGCTGAATTGGGTCTCTGCACGTTTACATCACGGGCCTGATTCATTAAGGATCTTAACTGAAGAAACTTCTTATTTCAGTCTCCTGGACAAAACCATGTTACAATGCAAGGGGTGCAAATTAGTATTCTGTTTTGCACATAAGTTAAATACTGACTGTTTTATCATGTAGCACACAAATACTTGATAGCTTATTTGTACACTGAAATTTAAAGTTGATATTTGTGTGCTACATGAAAAACAGTCAGTATTTAACTTATGTGCAAAACAGAATGCTAATTTGCACCCCTTGCATTGTCACATGGTTTTGTCCAGGAGACTGAAATAAGAAGTTTCTTCAGTTAAGATCCTTAATGAATCAGGCCCCACGTTTGTAAATCTCCCGCAGCGAGTATATCTAATGGCAGACACTGTAGAAGCTGCCCACCTCCAGGAGTGACCTGGTTTTATTCACTCTACCTTCTTGTTTTGCCCAGGTAAAGTCTTTTGTGAATCTGACTGTAGTTTTAAGAACCTGCTAAGGTCCTTGAACCTAACTAATCCACCCCTTGATGAACGACCCGTCCAAAACTGGAAGAATGTCTCTATTGTGTACCTGGATTTGATATTATATACCCTTATAAAACTGGTAAGAACCAATTGTAAAATGAATGAGAATCGTATGGCGAGTGCATGCTGTGATATCGTGTAGTCACCATGTGAGAGACGATCTACAGTGTTCAATATGATGGATTATTACTTGACCCACTGTATTGGTACAAAATGTTCTGTTCCTAAACTTCCAACTTAATTTCCTTTTAAAGCTGCATGTGCTGAGTTAATTAATATACAAAACGTGAGGTTACTGCCTAAGTGCAGAAAGCAATTCAGAAGCAGAGCATCTTCTGTCAAGTGAAATCAGTCCTGTTGACGTGTCAATGTCTCTGTTTACGTCTACTGTCCTAGTAATCTATGTTTCAACATTTATAGTTATGTAAATGCTAAAATGATTATGTGACTATTATGACACAAGGCATCCAAATGATAGGGAGATGTTCGATTTAAAAACATATATTTTTTTATTGTAAAATGTTCCTATTGATTGAGTAAAAAATAGTATGACCCCATTTCTGTTTGCTACATTATATTCCCACTCAGTGACCAGATTTTGTTTCTTACAGGATATGAACCAACAAACTGTAGTCTTATATTTATGGTTATCTTTGGTAAGTTCCCGATTCTTACATTATATAATAAATCATAGCTGTAGAATCGTTTTCAATATTTGAAGACAATTTCCTGGGACCCTATGTATATCATGTGCTTCAAGACTTCACTATAATAATCGCTGCCCTTACAAATGCAGGATCCTGTATGATATTCAATGCAGGCCCTCCCCCTATCCCATCAGAGGGGGTGTAGCTGTTGGCTCTCCCATTGTCCCCCTCTCTGCCATCCCCCAATATTCCATGATTTTATTTTCTCCTCATGGTTCTGTCGATCAGTCAACTTTTGCATGTTATTGATAGCAGATGAGTGTGTCTCTCCCCAACCATGTTGTTCCCCCTCACCCTCTGGTTTTCCCACCCTCCCATCTTTGCACCTCTGCCGACTGCCCTGCAGCCAAATTCGATTCACAAGATATTCTGCCATAAATACACACTTCTCTAAGCTAAATGAATCTCAAACCAGCAATATATCTTTAGAGAACAATAAAAGTCCAGTTTAATGAGTGGGGAAGCAGCCTTGTAATTTCTTCATATTCTTAGCATTACAAATGGAAAGAAAGGCAAACAATACAAAGGTTGTTTAATATGGGCACACAATAAATTTCTATTTGTGAATATCTGCCTAATTATCTACCTCATGCATAACAAAGAGCATAGAAAGTGAAAAAACAGATTCGAAAGCGCAACAATAGAGATTTGGATCATGTAATCAGCTGTAGGTAGAGTTATACAGACTCTAAAACATAAAAAAAATTAAATATAAATGTTCAATCACCGGATCAGTCAGTAGGGATAAATAAATATATGTAAAACTATCTAAAAGGAAAAGAAGGTAGGGCGCCTCATAGTGTAGTAATATAGGATCCAGAAACCTATAACCAAGGTGATAATAATTATGCGTACCAAAAATAACTTGCCAATAACCGTATCAAAATTATGGTCCTCACACCAATCTTCAGGATATCTTCAAGGATCTCATAATAGGAACAAAAAATTTGAAGAAACCAGTAATAGTATAGTACCTTAGTGAACCTTATTTTGCACCCAGTAATGTATGTACATGTGACCATAAAACTTTAGTGAACAAGATCTTTTTTGACCAATAATGTGTAGAGTCTGAGACCAGCAGGAGTAATCACCGTGATGCCAATAATCAGTGCTTTTTATCACCCAATGGTATTAAGCGTACCAACAATCACAATAAATATCGCTTATCTGTCTCCGGTCCTGATGTCTGCCCTCTGGACATGGATTCCACTCCGTCACTAGTCTTAGGTGCCAGAATTTCTCGTAACTAATAACAGGAATGGAAACGTTGATACACTTTTACACGCTTTCAAGCTTGTCAGTTTCTCAACCTCCTCTAAAAACATATGAAGCAATGGAATAAGGATGTATCTGAAAAAGATTCCAGCCTTAGTTTTGTCTTCGTTAAGTCAGATCCAGAATCCTAGTTATTGTTGTATTATATAAATAGCAATGTCCTAGTTCAATATGCTTGTAAAAGAAGGTCTTTAAATGGCAATTCCACTTGTATCTTCCCTCCAGATTTGTGCTTATATAAATGAAATAAGGACATGCCATAGAATAAATATTGTAGTGAAATACTGCCAAATGATGTGAACAGTAACGTGATGTTAATTACTCACAGTTAGGTAATCTCAGTGGAGCCTTGTTATAGTGCACTTAGGGTCTTCATGCTTATGGTGCTAATGCTGTTCTGTTGTTCCTCTACTTGTTACTGTCTGCCTCCTGAGTCGTACTGTAGTGAGGATATGCTTCCATGCAGTCTGATATTAGGGGTTGTCGAAATAAGCGAAAAGTAGCAACATCTCTAAGGGTAACACAATTTGTTAAATAAAGAGCTAGTAAAGCTTACATGTAAGTAGCGGACTCGATGTGGATTAACTTATCCAGCCCAGCTGTTGCCATGAGTTGGAAGGACTAACAAGCCCCGTCAAATCCTTTCACTCCTAAAATAAATTGCACTTAGACCAAGGTCTGAATGGGTTAGATGCCGATATGTGCTTCAATTGTAAATCATGGTTGTAGGTCTAATTGCTGTAGCTGTATAACTCAACGCGTTTCATCCCCTGATGGAACTTCTTCAAGAGGGTCGTGCTCAGATTAGCTAATAAATGCTCCGGTCTACAAACTATTATACATAGTAATGTTTTAAGAGTAACTTAAAATATAAGCTTAATATGAGTGAAAAATTCTCTACCCATCACGTAATGTTATAGTGATAGTACAATATAAATTGTCATAATGGGCATTTCAAATGATTTCCTGAACAAGAGGCCAACAGCTCTGATGTGTCACTAGAAATCATTACAACGAAATATAACATATAGACATAGTACTGAGCATGCCAAAATGGTGCACATACGTGATAGAGCATTGACAATAAACTACAGATTAAAATGCAACCAAGTCCTAAGTATAAATCAGTAATAATTATATATAGAAATTACAATGTACTGCAACCAAGTTTTAAGTATACACCAGAAATGGTTATATATAAAAATAATAAGAAACTAAAATAAATGAAAATAAAATTAAAGTAATCCAATACAAATTAAAATGGATTGAAATAAGAATAAATAAAATAATGTAACATAAAATAATATATAATGAAAAACAAACTTGAAATGAGAGTAAAGCTGAATCAATTGTAAAAACAATAATCCTTTTTTATCATGATCATACATGACAGATGATTGTATCCACTGGATATTTAAAGAGTGAAATGGAGTGTAGTTGGATGGCTGTTACAATCAATGTGTTCATTAAAAAGTTTGGGGGTAACCTTCCTATTTACTCCTCTATCCAAGCAGCATGCAATGATATAGTGAAATATATAAATAAATATGTAGGTTGTATGTATTAAATGATCAATGTATATCTGTAAATGTTAAGTCTTTACACTTTGATTGTAGAGATTTGCTACAAGATATAAGTGGAGATGAAGGTTTATCTATTTACTTTACATAATATGGATTGTAATTCATAATCAATATACAAACCAGTAGGTGCTAGGATTTTAAGCTTAAAAAAAATCCAACATGCTTCCTCTTTATTGATTTTCCTAATAAAATCCCCACCTCTCCAATTCTTTTTGACGTGTTCAAAAATTAGGAAACGTAGCCCTTTTGGGTCATTGATGTCTACTTTGGAGAATTGTTGAGATACACTGTGAGGTGAATATAGTTTTTGTATATTTCTCAAGTGTTCAGCTATGCGTGTTTTGAAACTAGACAAATAATAGACAGCGCTTAATACAGTTCAATTAGTGTACTTAAAAAAATAATAATAATATATATAAAAGTGTTCAACCACTAGTTTGTCATATTGATTTTCTAAAATTTTTTGTTTCAATTGTTCTCCCTGTTCTATGTAGCTGTGTATATCTAAACAGTTGCAAGGTATACGTTTAAACTGTCCTATCTGTATGTTTGCCAGCCAATATGGAAGTTGTCTAGTAGCTAAAATATACCCATTTACATTCACAGGTTTTTGGAAGGTTTTGGTTTTAATCTGGTTGTTATCAATACTGATCTCCAAGTGCAAACATTCAATTCTCTCTTTGCTATATTTAGAGGTAAATTTGAAATTACATGAGTTGTTATTAATATATCTAAAGAAAAGTTCCAGAGACTCTTCATTCACTTTCCATAACATGAGTACATCATCGATGTAATGTTTCCCTAACACCAGGTATCGCTCAAATTCATGAGCTAATGTTATCACCATCATCATCATTGTCAACATTTGTTTCTATAGCGCCATAATATTCCGTAGCACTTTACAATTGGATGTTATGTGGTCTTTCTCCCATTTGCTCATGAAGAAGTTGGTGTAGCTTGGGCAAACCTTGTTCCCATCGCTGTGCCCTGTACTTTTAAGTAGCGTCTACCCTCATACAATAGGTTGTAATCAAGAATGAACTTTACACTGTCCAATATGAAAAGAATTTTTCTCTCATCTAGTTTGTCTTCTTTCTTAAGGAAATGGCTTATGCTATTGATACCTTGCTAATGTTGGATTACCATGTATAGCGACGAGATGTAGCTAGAAACTAACCAACAATCATCTCCCCATTCTGTTTTTTGTAATAAATGCAACACCTGTGTTGTATCCTGTAAATATGATGATTGTTGTTTAAAGTATTGTTGAAGAAAGCAATAAACATATTGGGACACACTTGAAGTGACAGCACCAATGCCATATATTATAGTGCAATCTGGCGGTTTCAGGGGGTCCTTATGTACTATAGTAAAATACCAGAATGATGGGATGCTGTGTTTGTAGGTATTTGAGTTCCTCTGGTTTTAGTATTCCCATCTCCAGCCCATAGGATAGATTTAACTGTAAATGATATTAATTCTTGGGGTCCTAGTTTAGTTCTTGATAAGTAGATCTATCACTCAAGATACATTGTACTTCTGATTTGTAGTCTTCTGAATGCAAGATAACTATCCCCCCACCTTTAGCCGGTGATATGATTATTATTAATTTATCAGTTTGTAACTGCTTCAGAGCTTCTCTTTCCTGTTTCATTAATTTCTGACCGGCCCTGATGGGTCTGGTATTTAGATTCTCTAGCTCATCAGCAACTAATTTCTCAAAAGTATTAATAAAACTACCTTTGATAGGGAAAAAGAACAATCCCTGAAAATATTCGGAAAATAAATAAAGAGGAACCATCTTGGGTTTTTAAGCTTAAAACCCTAGCACTTACTGGTTTCAATATTAAGTATAATCCATATTATATGAAGATAGATAAATCTTCCTCTCCTCCGCCTATATCTTGTAGTATATCTCTTTACAATTATTATTATTGTTTATTTGTAGGGCGCCACAAGGTTTCCGCAGCGCCGCACACAGTACAAACAGTAGACTATACAGTAGACTATACAGGGTAGAACAGTGCAGAACAATAAACACAAAGTACCAGTACTTCAGAAACTCTGGGAGGGCAGATACAGTAGAGACGGAGCAGAAGAACAGGTATGGAGACTGGAGGGAAGAGGGCCCTGCTCATTCGAGCTTACATCCTAAGGGAGGGTAAACAAAGTCAGGCACAAAAGGGAGCCAGTGAATCAAAGGGGAGAGAGAAGAGGGGTCAAGGGAGGATGAGCAGAAGAGATGAGAGGTTAAATGGATGGTTGGTAGGCCTTAAGGAACAGGTGAGTTTTAAGTGCCCGTTTGAAGGAGCACAGATTGGGAGAGAGATGGATGGAGCGAGGGAGGTCATTCCAGTGAAGGGGGGCAGCATGGGAGAAGTCTTGGATTCGAGAGTGGGAAGAGGTGATCAGTGTGGAGGAGAGGCGGCGATCATTGGCCGAGCGCAGGGAGCGGGCAGGAGTTTGAATGGAGAGGAGGTTAGAGATATAAGGGGCAGTAGACTGGGAAAGAGCCTTGTAAGTGGTGGTAAGGAGTTTAAAAAGTATTCTGAAGGGGAGCCAGTGTAAGGCAAGACAGAGTGGAGAGGCAGGGAAGGAGCGGCGTGAGAGGAAGATGAGTCTTGCAGCCGCATTGAGTATAGAGCAGAGGGGGGCAAGGTGGGAGTGGGGGAGGCCAGTAAGGAGAAGGTTGCAGTAATCGAGGCAGGAGATGATGAGAGCATGGATGATAGTTTTGGTGGCATCCTGAGAGAGAAAGGGACGGATGCGGGCAATGTTACGGAGTTGGAAGCGACAGGCTTGGGCGAGGGATTGAATGTGGGGGGCAAAAGAGAGAGAGGAGTCAAGAGTGACACCCAGGCAGCGGAGTTGGGTGACAGAGGAGATAGTAGAGTTATTGACAACAATAGAGAGGTCGTGGTGGGATGGGAGTCTGGGTGGGGGAAAAACAATGAGTTCAGTTTTTGAGATGTTAATTTTAAGAAAGCGCGAGGGCATCCAGGAGGAGATAACTGAGAGGCAGTCAGTCACACGAGAGAGGAGGGAGGAGGAAAGATCGGTAGAAGAGATGTAGAGCTGAATATCATCAGCATAAAGGTGATACTGAAGACCGAATGAGGAGATGAGAGCACCAAGGGAGGAAGTATAGAGCGAGAAGAGTAGAGGGCTGAGAACAGAGCCCTGGGGGACTCCTACAGTGAGAGGGGAGGGGGTGGAGGAAGAACCAGACGTGGATACAGAGAAGGAGCGGTTAGCAAGGTATGAGGTGAACCAGGCGTGGACAGAACCAGAGAGGCCAAGAGAGAGAAGAGTTTGCAGCAGGAGGGGGTGGTCTACGGTGTCAAAGGCCGCAGAGAGGTCGAGGAGGATGAGTATGGAGAAGTGACCTTTGGATTTGGCTGAAAGGAGGTCATTAGTGACTTTAGCCAGGGCACTTTCGGTGGAGTGGAGGGGGCGGTAGCCAGATTGGAGTGGGTCAAGGAGGGAGTTGTCAGAGAGGTGACTGGTGAGGCGGCTGCAGACAATCCGCTCAAGTAGTTTGGAGGCATAGGGGAGAAGAGAGATAGGGCAGTAGTTCACAAGAGAGGTGGGGGTCAAGATTTTGTTTCTTGAGGATAAGGGAAATAAGAGCGTGCTTGAATGAGGATGGAACTATGCCAGAGGAGAGTGATAGGTTAAAGAAGTGTGCGAGGTAAGAGCAGGCAGTACGAGAGAGAGAGAGCGAAGGAGGTGAGAGGGGATGGGATCAAGAGGACAGGCATAAAGACTTTACATTTACAGATATACATTGATCCTTTTAATATATATAACCTATATATTTATTTATATATTTCACTATATCATTGAATGCTGCTTGGATAGAGGAATAGATAGGAAGGTGACCCCCTAAAATTTTGAATGTACACATTGATTGTAACAGCCATCCGACTACCCTTCTTTTCACTCTTTACATATCCAGTGGATACAATCAGCTGTCATGTATGATCATGATAAAAAGATTATTGTTTTTACGTTTGATTCAGCTTTACTCTCATTTCAAGTCTATTTGGCTTTCGTTGTATTTTATTTTATTTTATATTATTTTGTTTGATTTATTCTTATTTTTGTCCATTTTTATTATTCGTTATTAATTATTTTTATTTTCATTTGTTTTAGATTTAGTTTATTATTATTTTTATATATCGCCATTGCTGATGTATACTTAAAAGTCGATTGCAGCACATTCATTTTCATTTTCTATATATAACTATTACTGATTTATAGTTAGAACTTGGTTGTCAATGCTCTATCATGTATGTGCACCATTTTGGCATGCTCAGTACTATGTCTGTATGTTATATTTCGTTGTAATGATTTCTAGTGACACGTCATAGCTGTTGGCCTCTTGTTCAGGATATCATTTGAAATGCCCCTATCACTATAGCATTACTTGACGGATGGAGAGTTTTTCACTCATATTTAGACTATTTTTTAAGTTATTCTTAAAACATTACTATGTATACTAGTTTGCACACCTGAGTATTAATTAGCTCTAATCAAAAGTCCACTCCACTTAGCAGACTCGTTTTATCTGAGCAAGACCCACCTGAAAGTCCCATCAAAGGATGAAACGCATTGAGTTATGCAGCGACAGTATTATTAGACCTACAACCATGGTTTTCAAGTGATGCCCATATCGGCATCTAACCTATTCAGACCTTGGACTGATGGCAACAACTGGACTGGATGAGTAAATCCCACTTTGAGTCTCCTACTTACATGCAAACTTTTACTATCTTTTAATTTAATAAATTGTGTTGTCTTTTACATTGATGCCTCTTTTTACTTATGTCGACAACCACTGAGACCAGACTGCAGAGAAGCGCATTCTGACTACAGCGTGAGTCAGGAGGCACAGAGTAACAAACAGAGGACGAAGACCCTAAGCAGTGAAGTGCAATAAGGGCCCACTGAGATTACCTTACCGTAAGTGATTAATATCATATTATTATTCACATCACTTGGCAGTATGTCACTATAATATTTCTTCTATGCATCTCCTTTCATTTATATAAACATGGAGGGAAGATATTGTTAATATGGAGCGCCATGCTCTGTCTCCCATCTTGGTAGTGGTGTCCCCTGTGACCTAGTGAAGACAGGAAGTGGGGCAACCTCTAGCCATCTGCATCGCTCTACTGAGCATGCACAGACAGGAAGTTCAGTTCTCAGCAGGTTCTTACAGTGATAGTTGAACTGTAAAAATTGTGATATAACTGGAGCTTCATCCTTTTTGTGTAAAACTTACTTATATATAGATATATAAAGTGAGCGGAGGCACAAAAATATATATGAGTAAACTGTTCTCTGACATTGCCCACAATATAAGTGTACCATCTGCATGTATTCAAAACCCTTTATACTTGTTGAAACTGGCAGATTACCAAAATGTAAAAAATTAGTCTTGTCAAAAATGGGCAAAAACCCCTCTGGATATGAAGGGGTTTAGAATAAAAATAAAACTGCATTTCTATATTTGTATTTTATTCCACATATAAAGGTGGAAAGACGAACTTCAAAGAAATAAACAAAATGGGGCTTACTGATCAGACACATATGGAGAGCACATGAAATGTTTTAGTTTGATAACATCAGCTGTTTCATGTATTTGATTCACTTTAAAACAAAATTATTTATTAGATATTTTAATCAGCTATGATTTTTCATACTCCAGTCTTGGCAAAATGATTTTATAACCTGGAACCCAGATGACTTTTGTGGAATTGAGAGCATATTCATTCCCAGTGATTACTTTTGGAAACCAAATGTCTACGTCTATGAAATGTAAGTCGGACGATATAAACACATAGTTACTGATCATTTATGTGAAACGTAATTTTATGAATGCCTCTCAGGCCATGATTGGTTTTTCTGAGTTTTCTGAGTTAATAATAATTTCTGTTTGTGTGTTAATAACAGTTTCTATTTGTGGAGGCATACAGTATACACAGGGGAGTTTTATTTTGTGAGATTACTTCAATGGTGTAATATCTAAATTTGATATACATAAAGAGAGACAGCAAAAGTCCTGTTACTTATGCCATTTGCTCCTATATTTCAGCGAATGTCCCTGTTTTCTAGAGATTTGGATTTTTAAAGGCTAAGATGGCAGTGTCTGAGTGGGTGAAACATTTCAGGGCCAATTCAATTCGGTTACGTTCTAACGGTAATAGTGTGCAGGCTACGTTATTCTTAGAATAACGCGGCCGAACTGAATTTGCCCCTTTGTGTCTTCTGATGGTAGGAGCTTGGTGAATCGCAGTGTTCCTTGGTGACTGTGTGCTAAGTGCGTCTAAACTTGTGTATGGGTACTCAGGAGGTGCTAGTTATTGGAATTCCTGTATGTACAATGGGATAACTTTTGCACATTCCAGGTGCAATGGAGTAAAAGCTTTCAAACACAGAAAAGTGATACATGGAATAAAAGTGACATTTCACAATGCCCATTTACAAGTATGCACTAGGAGCAGATTTATGTTCTGGAATGACTTATCTAAGTTACCTTTGTAAGCGCCAGGCTGACAAATAGGGACATTTGAGCCGATAGGAAAGCACTGTGAGACTGCTTGTTTTGTAAATTATCATTATTCAGGCAAAGGTGTCTGCTTTCCCCCCCAGATATTTGACCTTTGCATGGAAGCCTTGGCCAGATTATTTAGAAATAACTCTGATGTGTTGGTGGTGGTGGGGACGGAACATAAGTTGGCCCAATTTGCTGACAATCTCTTAGCTACCATCACCAATCTTGCAGTATCTTTACCCAACGTAATGGTGGAATTTAAGAAGTTTGGTGAATTATCTAATTTCAAAATAAATTATGCCAAGTCTATGGCTTTGAGTCTCTCGATTGCTCTGTCGGTTCTGAAGTGGATCCAGCACTCCTTCCCCTTCACCTGGCATCCCGCCCACATGAAATATTTAGGGGTATTACTTACAAAAGATCTGGCCGATTTATACAAAGCTAATTTTGCACCCATGATTCCTAAATTCTGAATAGAGTTTCAGCAATTGTGGTCCAAAGGCTTCTCTTGGCTAAGGAGAATAAACATCATTAAAATGAATGCGCTACCTAAACATTTCTATCTTCTCAAAATGCTCCCTATCTACATTCCTCCCAGATATTTTGCAGATGTTCAGAGGATAGTTCGTTTTTTCGTTTGGGCTAGGAAACCACCCAGATTTCGACATGACATTCTCTATAGGCAGAAATTACAGGGTGGTCTGCAATTACCTCTTTTCTCTAAATACTATCAGGCTCTGCTACTCAATAGAATACTGGAATGGGCTAGAGCCCCGACTTTAAACAATGAGTCTTGATTGAGGGTCATTCAATGTGAATTTTGGTTGTACTTACAAACCAGACAAGGCCATCCTGATGGGGGCAGGAAGGAGCCTGACGGGCTTTGAGGACCTGTGCTGCATCGCACACACAAACATACGATCTCTAATATTTATAACATACTTATTGTTAACCTATATGACTCCCTACCAGAATATGTTGGGTCTTGGGACCAGGACCTGTGAAGGACTAGCAGTGATCAGCTGTGGGCAAAAATATTCCAATTTACTCTTACTAGCTCTACAAACCTTTCAGTAGTGGAGACACAGTTCAAGGTACTCTCCAAATGTCACAGGTGCCCGTCTCAGCTTAGAAAATGTATCCAGATGTCTCAGGGTCCTGCTGGAGGTGTAGTTCGGGACCTGGGACTCCTCTTCATATATGGTCAGACTGCCCACTCCTTACCCTTCTGGAATCCGGTTAGACAATGCTCTGAAGCAATTCTGGGATAACCAGAAGTATGGAACCTCCGGCACTGGACAGTAAATCTCTCCAATGTCTCAATCTCCCAATACAAAAATTCACTGCTCAGACACTTAACAATGCTATGATGGCAGTGATTCCAATGCATTGGAGGTCTACTATTCTCCCGAGTCTGAAGGAATGGTTTAGAAGGATAGACCTTTATATGACTATGGATGACTTTTCTGTGTCTAGCCAAAAGCGACTCACTGGATTCACAGCAATGTGGCTCCATTGGCTCAAATTTAAGGAGTCCCCTTCCTATAGCTCCCTTATGGACATTGATTTTTTATCCTTTTTTGCACTGTTTGAATGATCTGAGTAGGTTCATCCGGGTGGCACTTGAGTGTCTCTCAGTTAACCTATGTAATATTATTACTCTGGAATTTCAGGGAAGCCCTGAGGATCTTCTTCTTTTCCCCATTACCCCCCTTCCCCCACCTCTTTTCTGACATATCCCCCCTCTTCTTATCTGCTTCTCCTTCCTGTTTCATTGTCCTCTTTTTTTTTTTTTTTTTAATATTGAAAACTGTGAGGTCGATTTATGCTTCTATATTTCAAAATGTCTTGCTGCACTTGTTACATATGTGTTTTATCGCCTCAATAAAGAAAGAATACACAGAGAAAAAAAAAATACCATTATTTAGTCTAAAGGAAGATAGGCTGATAAAAGACGGGATTTATTAATACATGTTGGTATATACCCCCATGGGGTATATTTACTAAACTGCGGGTTTAAAAAAATGGAGATGTTACCTATAGCAACCAATCAGATTCTAGCTGTCATTTATTTAGTGCATTCTACAAAATGACAGCTAGAATTTGATTGGTTGCTATTGGAAATATCTCCACCTTTTCCAACCCGCAGTTTAGTAAATATACCAATATGTGTACTTCAATTTAAGCAAAATTGTTCTGCAGCACAGTGCACTAGGAACATAACTCCTAATGTACTGGGTAGAGGGCATTTAACCCCGGGCACCGGTCTACATGGGGTGCTGTCCAGCAGCTGAGCATGCAGCCCACTAGTTGAGAGAGAGAACAGCAGACACCAATGTGTGCCTGTCTATATTTGATTGTGGATCTGCTGTTTGTCACACCCATTTTAAATGACCCTTTAGGGATGTCAATCAAAGAGCACTACCATGGCTAACCAGGACTACTGCTGTAGTACAGCACTAACACAAACTCATGCAGTGTATGGGGGTCTTACCACACAGACCAATGGAAAGCCACCAGCAGAGAGTTTGCAGCTTCCTATGGTCTAATTAGTCACACCACACCTCCATCTGACAGATCTATTCAGATGAGTTAACATTTTGCTAAGGGGAAGGATAAACTTTACCATTTAACTTCAAGTGCTCCTTTACATTAAGAGCATGGGTGAATATACTGCATTATAACCTCGCTTTGTCTCTGCAACACACTTTATAACTCTTACGGGTCATATAACACATCACAAATTGTATATTACAGGACTGAAAGTAATAATAATGTCCCAGTGTTTTCATATTATAAGCTGAATAATGATGGAGAAATTGACAAATCTTATCCACTACGGGTCGTCAGTACATGTCATTTGGACTTGTTCAAGTTCCCCTTTGACTCCCAGATCTGCAGGTTGACCTTTGGTTCGTATGTTTATACAGGTAAGCCTTAAAATATATATGTAAGTGGTGAGCCAAAATACAACAAATTCAACAATCTGTGGTGCAATAAATTATTCAATAAATATTACTCCAGTTGTACATCAATAAAAGTTTATATAATGTAATTATGAAAATATGTTACCAAAGTATATTATCTAGAACAGTGCTATCCAGTTTGCAGGGCACATATTTTTTTTCAGACTTACATAATGGAGATCCAGACACAATTTAATGATCAAAACAAATCATAAAAATAAACACACAATAAATCACATTATTAGAGCAAGTCCGAATTTTAGATACAAACATATTCACAATTTGTATTTAACACATCTACAGCGCATCTATCATGAACATACACATGCAATTCAATTTTATTGTAAATACTTGTAGTGGGTTAACAAAAAGTCACCAGCTCCACAGTGTAACACAGCAACACATGTGAACAGCAAAACAAATCAATGCAGAAACTTGATGGTATATTTCCTGCATCAGGGAAGAGGTGTAAAAATGTAATCCTCCCCACACTCCAGCCAAGACTAGATTGTGTTTGAGCTCTTAAATAGGCCCAAACTCCTTGCCACGTGCCGGAACCCACATCTCTCTTACCAGGATCTGGTCCGCAAGCCTGGCCTCCTCAGTCAGGCTCTGCCTCGGTAGCGCCGATGCTCCATCTTCCAATGAAGTTTGCCATTTTGGATTTCGAGATGAGCATGAGCACTCCAGTCATTTAAAATCTTCCCTTTTACAGCATAGGCTGCTCGTTCCCCACCCCTCTCTCTCACCCAACCTATATAAGCCCCTGTACTGGCAAGATGGTGCCAGATCTTCATGTCCAGATAGCCTGCTGCTGCTGGATCATTTGACTCCTGTTTCCTGTGCTTCTCAGAGTATCCTGGTGTCCTGTATTCTGGTACTTCTCTGTATATCCTGGAATCAAATGTCCTGTGTGTCTCAGCAAATCCTGACATCCAGCATCCTGTGCTTCACTGCATATCCGGTCTCCCGCATCCTGTGCTTCTCAGCTAATCTTGGTATCAGAAAAATGTATCAAGCTGCGATTTTTCTGGCGATTTAAAATTGCTGCAAATCAACTTAAATCACTGATGATTTGCATCTCCAAACTGCCGCCGGATGTATTATCCTGCAGTTTGGAGGGTCCAAACTCAAATTGCCAGCGATGTGTGGCAATTTTAAAAATACCAATCCCCTTGGCGGTTTAGTCAAAATCAACGGAAAATTGCTGATTTTTTGGACCTGCTTCTGATAGGCTAGAGAGTTCCAGCTGCATGCTGTTTGAGCTTTCTAGCTATTAATAACAATAGAGGAGGCACCATTAACTTATGAATTATAGAGCAAGCATTATTTATTGCTTTATTGCTTAATAAATTTCTTAATTAATTTCTAATTCATTTATGGGGCAAATGAATTAATAAATAAATTAAGAGGGTAATATTACTTAATGATTAAATTAAAGGGACACTATTTGACTACTAATGGAGCAATAGTAATTTTTTTTAGGATAGCTCAAAACGTATTATTTCATGATGGGAAAACAATTAAAGTGCATACTTGTGGCACTACAAGTGCTAGCATGCACTTGTGTCCATGTGCATGCTGCCACTTGTACTGAAATAATAAGTGTTGTCCCGTCATAAAAGAAATGATTATTGCCCCCATTGGTAATCAAATATTATGGGTTGGGTACCATTTTACGATGACAGTATTTGTGACACTGTGTATACCTACAAAGAAATGGCGATTGCAAGAATGTGCACAAAAAGAAAATGATGACTTACAATAAAAATGACACTGTACATCCTCGACATCCTTTCGCTACATACCGATTGCTGTGAATGCGGCACTTTCAATTCACGTCACTGTTCATATCCACAGTGATATGTCTGTATTTAAATCGGCAAGAAATAATGACTATCCTCATAAATAATAATTGCTTTGTGTCTTCTGTTATGTTCTGAATTGCCAGATAGCTCAAAACACAGGCGATTTGATCTTTCCTTTCAGAACCGCCTCTATTTTCCTGGTGATTTTTTGAGTGATTTACCATCGATTTGCATAACTGCCGTTTCATAGATTTCACAGTTTGTATTCTTATCTTGGCTAAAAGTTGGGACGACGGATTGTAATGTGGTGCTTTTGAAAATGTTCTTTTTTTCCTGCGATTTTCTATTAACTTTTCCTTTCGTACATTAGAGATTAGCAAATCTCCAGAAAAAAAAGCTGAAATATGGCGATTTGGGCAAATCGCAGCTTGATACATTTTTCTCCTGTTGTCCATTGTCCAATATCCCTCTGCTGACCTGGTATTATCATTTCCTGTGAACGTCATTTACACCTGTCAATTTCGCATGGAGAACCGCAATCTGCGCGGTGCTAGCAGCGGTTATGATTACCTCGATGTTTACAGATAGAGCCAAAAGAGCCAGTAGCTGGTGCAGAATGTAATAATTTATTGCAGGACAACACTAGTAGCAAAACAAAATAGAATCCAAGAATGCAGGAAATAAACAAACACTCAGTCCAGGTAATAAAACACCATCCGGGTGTGGTTGGGTGAAAGGAGAATTGTACAGTTGACCATACACAGAGTAATGCAAATGTTGAACATTACTGTACATTCACCAACAAGAGATGCCATACATGCAGAAAAAACTCTATAAAAAACAATATCAAAATAAGTTCTATTGATACAAACATAGTTTATGCCACATAATTGTGAGACGCCTTTTTGCCAACTTTTATACACTAGACTCGTTTGCAGTGTTTCTTTTTGTATATTACACATAATTTTACAGTAATCATGTTTGATTTGATTGCCTTCACTTCCCGTGCTTTTAGGAAGTGAAAGCACAGCGGTTTCTTCATCAAACCCATCGGCTTCTTGTGCAGTCATTTCGATTTCAATGTTGTGATTGCTGTGCCTATGTAAGTGTGAATGATCAGTGAATCTACCCAGCTTATGGACAGCAATAGTGGTTTCAATGTTGAAACCGCTAGTCACTGTCTACATTATGCCTTAAAACACAGGAGGAAGCCTGACAGGCAGCTTCTAATGCACCATTCCAAAAAAAAGCAAAAAACGCTCCTTATAGACCATTGATTATTTCAGATAAAAGGATTGGACTGCCACCTGATCAGGTATCATTTAGTAAGAAGACAATGTTCTGAAATTTGTTTGTACCGTCATGGGCAAAATGTTTCAGAATGACATAAGTATTGGTTTTCACAAAGTTTGCTGCTTCAGTGATTGTAGACCTTTTATCAGATGTTGCTGTGGTATACTGAAGTAAAATTACATGCATTTTATAAGTGTCAAAGGCTTTTATTGACAATTACATTAAGTTTATGCAAAGAGTCAATATTTGCAGTGTTGACCTATCTTTTTGAAGACCTCTGCAATTCGCCCTGGAATGCTGTCACTCAACTTCTGGGCCACATACTGACTGATGTCCACCCATCCTTGGCTAATCAATGCTTGGAGTTTGTCAGAATTTGTGGGTTTTTGTTTCTCCACCGACTCTTGAGGATTGACCACAAGTTCTCAATGGGATTGAGGTCTGGGGAGTTTCCTGGCCATGGACCCAAAATTTTGATGTTTTGATCCCCGAGCCACTTAGTTATCACTTTTGCCTTATGGCAAGGTGCTCCATCATGCTGGAAAAGGCGTTGTTTGTCACCAAACTGTTCTTGAATGGTCGGAGAAGTTGCTCTTGGAGGATGTTTTGGTACCATTCTTTATTCATGGCTGTGTTCTTAGGCAAAATTGTGACTGAGCTCACTCCCTTGGATGAGAAGCAACCCCACACATGAATGGTCTCAGGATGCTTTGCTGTTGGCATGACACAGGACTGATAGTAGCGCTTACCTTTCCTTTTCTGGACAAGCATTTTTCCAGATGCCCCAAACAGTCTGAAAGGGGATTCATCAGAGAAAATGACTTTACCCCAGTCCTCAGTAGTCCAATCCCTGTACCTTTTGCAGAATATCAGCCTGTCTTTGATGTTTTTCCTGGAGAGAAGTGGTTTCTTTGCTGGCCTTCCTAACACCAGGCCATCCTCCAAAAGACTTTGCCTCACTGTGCGTGCAGATGCACTCACACCTGCCTGCTGCCATTCCTGAGCAAGCTCTGCATTCGTGGTGCCCCGATTCTGCAGCTGAATGAACTCTAGGAGACAGTCCTGGTGCTTGCTGGTATAATTGGCCAGTGGTTTGCAAATCAGGAGGCCTCCCTAACTTTGTTTTAATCTCTTCTGTATAGAACATGTAGACATGAAAATTATGTTTGAAATATGGTTAGACTAGTGTAAAAAATCTATAGAAAAATGGTCATCACCATCTCAAATTCGCCTACTTAGGCTCTGGCTTTTATAGTCATTAATCTGAATGTGACTACTGACTAATTTTATGTTCCACCAGTTACCGATTTGATCATGGTGCCAATGGCCAACTCTTCCCAGGTTGATAAAAACTCAAAAGAAGCATTTGTTAGTAAAGGAGACTGGAAACTGATCAACATCACTGTGCATAATATTACGTTTGGTTTTCTGGACAAAGGATTCAGCGAAGTCATTTATGAGGTGAGGCATTTACCAACAGCTTGATTAAACCAGATGGATAGATGTGTTATAAGACAGGAACATTTTTTTTTCTGTTTAAAGTATTAACACAAGCTATTAGCTCTTCAGTTTGTAACAATAGCATACTAACACTTAATTGTGTGTAAATGTTCAGTAAAACATTTCAGTTATTTTTTTTAAACTGCATAATAAACCCCCACAGAGACAGGGACACAGTCCAACAGTAGCATGGAAAACAGCAATTCCAATCACATTGACAGAACACACTGAGAAAACATAAGGCTTAGCATTTTAGCTATTTCTAATGGAGAACTTTTCATTTATTTACATATTTGCATTCATGGCTGCTAATCATCAGTATATTTAGTGACATGCAGTAAAAATATGTGAGCTCACGGAACTGACATCAGGAACTGGTGGGAGGGATCAAGTATCTTGTCAGTTATTGCTGCATGTACCTGTTGCTGAGGAAACGTGTGTTACATCGCTGTTCCACGCTTGCATCCTGCTTTATTCGCACCAATTTATAGTAAGTACTAAACAAATGATTTTAGGCACTGCTGGCATGTAAACACCTTTCGTATCTTCTATGTACCTCCTTCCCCTCTAGATGCTGTTAATCCTGTCATTTTTTGAGAAATTTTAGTCTATCATAACAATGGAGACAGATTCTATTTGGCGCGTGATGACGCGTTTTGTCTCTGGAACGGTCTGCGGAGACAAATCGCGTCTGAGTTTTCACAGAAATTTCTGCCTATTTTACCTCACGTCCCATAAAGGTGTGTAGAAAAATGAGTGGAGATTTCTTACCATAATAGCCGGCAACATTGAGGCAATGATCAGCTGCACCTCGCGCTGACTTAAACCTGCCCCAATGTGTCAGTAAAACATGTTGTCTGTAAATTTTGATAAAACTCAAAAACTAAAATATTTTCAGTGGTTAGCCACTCCGTTTGTATTGAGCATTGCAGTTTCCCTGTTTTCTGAAGGTTGGGGTAAAATGTTATCCAAAAACAAAAATAAAACACTGTCATCAGGGCCGCCAAGATGAATTTGAGGCCCCTGTACAGCAACTTTTTGGGTCCCCCACTCCGCAGATGAGCTGGCAAAGGGTTGTGTGCTATTGCGCAGCAGCGTTGCCCCGAAGGAAACATGTCCACATAGTGTTGGGAGCCAACATGGGGTGTGGCTGCGCCTCTTTAGATAAGACATATTATGTATTACAATGTTTTTTTTGCAGATTTCACAACCTGGTACTGGAGACTTGCATGGCTCCTGGATCCTGGCATGTTGGGACATGTTTGAAAAATGTATAGGTACATGAAATATGGAAAACTGAGCAATAAGTGAACACAGTATATAACACAAATCACGCAGTATATAATATATATGTTATAATAAAACATTACATTTTATCACCCCCTCCCGAGCCACATCAGGCCCTCTCTAGCCACATCACATCCCCCCAGGCACATCACGTCAAACCCCAGCCTCATCACGCCACCTCCAGTCACATCATGCCACATCATGCCACCTCCAGTCACATCATGCCACATCACGCCACCCCCAGCCACATCATGCCATATCCCGCCACCTCCAGTCACATCTTGCCACATCACACCACCTCCAGTCACATCATGCCATATCATGCCACATCACGCCACCTCCAGTCACATCATGCCACATCACGCCACCTCCAGTCACATCATGCCACATCACGCCACCCCCAGCCACATCACACCACCTCCAGTCACATCATGCCACATCACGCCACCTCCAGTCACATCACACCACCTCCAGTCACATCATGCCACATCACGCCACCCCCAGCCACATCATGCCATATCCCGCCACCTCCAGTCACATCTTGCCACATCACACCACCTCCAGTCACATGATGCCATATCATGCCACATCACGCCACCCCCAGCCACATCATGCCACATCACGCCACCTCCAGTCACATCATGCCACCTCAAGTCACATCATGCCACAACATCACACCACCTCCATTCACATAATGCCACATCATGCCACCTCAAGTCACATCATGCCACATCACACCACCACCCCAGACACATTGCACCAACACCCCAGACACATGTTGACACCCTCTTCCCAGACACATTATGACACCCTCTACCCAACACATTATGACACTCCCCCAGCCCACTGTACTTACCGATGCTGAGCTTGTGCTGCTGACATCTATCAGAGTGAAATCATCCTGCAGAGTCAGCAGGGAAGCTCTTAGTCTCAAGAGATTACCAAATATTGCGAGATTTAGAGCACCTCAACTTGCTCTGCAGACTGTCAGACAGTGTGATGTCACACACTGCCAGGGGACTGGAAGTCACTAACAGATCCCTCCCTGTTCTTTTTTGACATACTAGAGGACAGAGAAACGTAGAAATTAGTAGATGTTGAGACCACTTACCCACCGGAGATAAGAAAATGCCAGTAGCAGTGGTCAAAGTGTAAATTTAGAAGTGGTGGTATGAAAAATGTCATGGAAATGTAAGTGGATGGAATTTAATAGATTTACAAAGAGGGCAGTAGGAGAAGTGGCAGTATGGCATACCACCATATACACCCCTACTTCCACCACTGACCAGTAGGTAATTTTACCATTACCAGCAGCTTTATGACAAAAATTCATAGGTCATTATAAGTCATGATGTATTTCTAAAATCCTTAGGCTGCCACCTATCCACAGCTTGAAACGCTTTTTTTTTTTTTACAACACATTGGCCACTGCATCTGTTGCTGCACCTATCCTAAAGGAGTAATGCCCTTTAATGCTCCTATTTTTGCCACTAAGTGACTTTCTCCAATGTGTTCTTATACTTCTACAAGCTCCCGCTTTCCTTGGCTCTCCTTTAAATGATCTGCACACTGCAAAGATGGTTTTGGTTCATGCATCTCCCTAAGTTTGCTAAAAGAAGAGATAGACATGAAGATTGTGGCCACCTTACCAAACTCTCCTCTATTCAACTCATACAAATAAAGCAACAAAGTGTACCCAACTATGTTTACAAAGTTGCTATTTCTAGAAGCATTAGTTGCAGGCCCTCCTTTGTTTTTGTTAACCCCAGAAACATAGTTCACCTTAAAATAAATGATACCTACTCAAGTTAATTACTGGTGGTCAGTTCATGTAAAATCCTTTTCGATAGAATCATTAATTGAATGCCATGCTTATACTATAGAGTAGGTGCTGAATCATTAAAAAAGGATGACTGCTGTGTATAATATTATTATAGTATAGTATTATTTCATAATGTAATCCAAATAGTTTCCCAGGCCTGACCCAACCAAACTAATGGTTGTGATTGACATTGAATCAATCTTTAGACGCCTCATTTTTCACCCTAAATGCTTTACCTATTACGGTAAAATGGTTTACCTGTATCCATTTGAGTGGCAGTATTCAGAGCTCAAAGGCCTTTCCTAATATTTCTGGAGTAGTTATTGGGTATCCAGGAAGTTTAGATATCTCCTTTGCATTTGTCATTCTTTTACTTAGGAATCATCCCTAAAAGTGAAATAACCAGACCATTTACGGAGGTCTAACAAATGGCCCTGACATTCTATCTAGTCAAATGTTTCAGCTAATGCTTGTATTTCCCCTTTCAGTAGTCTTTTCCAGAAGAAGCAAAAGTGTTCTTCTCAAACGTTCTTTCATTCTCTTTGGGGTCTTCTGTCTGTGTATGTGAAACGGTGCAAGATGAGCAAACATGTCTGAATTTTCAAGCTAAACAATTTAACACTGTCGTGTGTTATATGCCCAACATTCCATCCTTGGCCTAAACTACTCTTTTCCACTAATATTTCTGCTTAGTGGCATGACATGGGAGACCAAACTTGGCCAGAAGGCCAGGTCCTTTTGGCCAAACTGTAATTATGCATTCCAATCATACTTTTCTTGAAAGTCCCATCATCTTTTTCCCACCTGGAGTCAACCAAAAACACTGTTTTGTGTTATACTTGACTTTGAAGCTAAAGTAGAGGATCGAACCATTGTATTACATGTAGACTTTCTTTATTTCTTATTTTAACATGGTCCTTCTTATCTTGCACTGCCTCCCTCGTAACTTCAAATATATCAATGAATTCAGCATGTGCTAGCATTCTGATGACTTTTGCTGGCAGGTAGAAATAAGTGGGGAAACAAGGCACAAGCAAGCATATACAGTATGTGTCCTCAACTTCTAATGACTTAACCCTTGCAGCTAACTCGTTATTTCTACTTCCACGGTCTCTAAACCATATTTGCTTCACTTTCTGACTTACAGCAAGCACATTCATTTAGACTTGGTAAAATAAACTCTCTGGACTACTTGCCTTTGTATAAGAGTTGTTACAAAACTGACCCTCCCTGTATAGAAATGTGTCCTGTAATTCACATTCTCTGTTGACCTCCTAACTATTTTCCACACTGCATTTCTCTGATGATGATTGATTTGTGTGTCAATCCACAGGTGCCTCAATAATTTTTAAATGCCACAAAGTACATATATTGCTCGCTTACCATTTTCTGTGTTCCGTCCCACGTTCCTCCACGTGTTCCGTCCCACGTTCCTCCACGAGCAGCTTTGGTTACTGTCACTAAAACTCACCTATTATTCCCTTTGGAGTTATGGGCTGGATCCACACTATTATAAGGTTTATGTGTGCTAACAGTGTTATGCTTATTCCGCCTAGACTATGGAGTTATAGGTCTAGTAATGGTAGAGTAGATGAGGATTTCTCTTATACAAATAACATGATCACTGATGGAGACACAACCTTTTCAGGGTGGGGTTGGATAGATGCTGGTCTTGACAGGGAACATGGGGTTGAAGAATAAGTTCTGGTCTGGTAGAGTGTGAGGCCACCGTTTTCGTTCATGTTAAATTTCTAATGGTTGCTGGGGCTGTGGTTTGCAGTATTTTGTGGTGGGATCGTACTTTGACCATGACTATGAGAGTTTATAGTAAGCTGTACTTTTTAATGATTACTACTGAATTTACTGTGTTCCCTATTTGTTCTTCAGATTGCCATACAAAGAGAGCCTATCATCTATATAATTAACCTCATCATCCCAGCCTGTTTCCTTGTTTTCCTGGATATTGCCAGTATGCTCATTCAGTCATATGAGGAAAGACTTAACTTCAAAATCAATGTCATCTTGGGGTTCTCGATGCTTTTACTTATTCTGAATAATATTATGCCTCAGTCTGATACTACTCCGATGTTAGGTAAGTAGTCATTGATAGATCATCATTTACCCTATGTTTACTCTCTATGTGCTGTATATGTCGTGTACATGCTTTAACAATTATGTTATTATTATCTAAAACTAAAAAGATTTAAATGCGCAAGGTGCAGGGCCTTCTGGTTTTCTGTAGATGGTGTTTATGTTCTTGCTTCTTTATAGTTAATAAACATATTTATAAGACAAAAGTGGCAAGACTAGAGCTCTGCTTTAACAATCTGAACATGTGCCCGTTCTTGAGTAAAGAAAGTACCAGTGTATTAGTAAGTTTAAATATCTGCGTACCTAAGACAAATGTAATTATATTACAGAGAAGGACAACTTCTACTTTTTCTGAAAAACAGATCAATTCTGTTACTTAGAAAGCCATTAGAAGTTACTTTCTATGCAGAGCCACATCTCTCTTAAAATTTGTCCCACATATCAACATGTCACACCTACAATAACCAACTGGCACCCCGCTAATCTAGCATGTAGCTGTAGACAGTGACCGGTATTGTAGATGTCTAAGTGCCTGGAAACTGGGACATTGTGAACCAGAACTAACATTGTGAACCAGCACTAACATTGAGCTGTATACTTTTGGGGCACAATAAGCTGTTGAAAAGCCATCCGTGGCTCATAGGGAGAACGAAAGTCATAAATTTGGTATAACTGGCCTTTGTCACACGTCGGCCAATCAGGTCATGCCCGGCACACTTACCTGCTCCGGCCATCTGCTTGCTCCAAGTCGGGCGCCACCATCTTCGCTCCGGGTCTGCGCATGCGCAAACCCGTCCTGTCAATTTCCTCAGCTCCTCTCCCATTGGCTGGAGTTTTGGCTCCAAAGTTTAAAAGGCATCTGCTGACTGCTGAACTAACACCTCCTGAGTGTTCTGCCGCCATTACAGTGGTAACCAGTCATCTGCAGAGCTGACACTCTATTTCAAGCGCTTCTCCGTTGTTCCTGTGGAATCTGCTGACTGTTGAACTAACACCTCCTGAGTGTTCTGCCACCATTCCAGTGATAACCAGTCTTCTGCAGAGTTGACACTCTACTATTGCCGACCCCTCAGGCTTGTTCCTCTAAGAAGTTCCTCCTAATTACTCCTAGCAAGGGCCGCGACCTGCAAGGGGAAGCAGCTAAGCCAAAACCGCATTGCGGCTGGTCCCTGGTGAATACCATCTCCTTGTTAGACTCCGCGCCTTGCTGGGGTGTTATATCTAGATTACGGCAGGATCCTGTTCATCTACCGTTCTGGCATCAGAATTGTGACACCTTCATCCCATATAATCCAGTTCCTGTGGCTGGTGAATCAGCCTGTCTGGCTAGAGAAGGTTCAGTCTGTTGGCTCTTCCAGAACTCTGCTCGGTTTACCTCTCCCTTGTCTACCTCTGGGCCATGTGTGTCATTGTGAAACGGCTCAGGTATCAGTACTGGATTTGTAGTTAGGGTTGGTGTTGATATGGTTAGCCAGGTTGGGGTGCTGTCATCTGATGAATGTGCCTCTACACTGAGCTGGTGGCAAATGACCACACTGACAAATCGGTTATATATGCCAAGCCCTAGGTCGTTACCTAGCAAAACATCTATAGGTAGGCTTTCCACCATTCCCACTTCCACAAACCTCTTATCATGCCTCCAATCCAATTCAACATTGGCCATGGGAGTATCTTTAATTTGGCCTTTGCCAAGCCAATACAGATCATTCTGTTGCAAAGTTCTTGGGACCTCAGGACCAAGTCATGCTATACTTAAGTAATCAAAGTGCCTGAGTCCCTCAACCCCTAGACCACTTCCCCTTCCCCAATGGCTAAATGTGTTTGCAAAGAAAGAAATGTGTGTTCTCAACTTTGTCTTTTTCGTTGTTACACACATGTGAAAGATTACATAATATGAAGTATTTCATGTTCTTTGACATGGCTGCTAAATATATTTGGCAAATAGATTCACTTTTGTGCTATAAGCTTATTCCTTTAATTTTGACCACTACACTAAATAGTAGTTATTACATTTTAAGCACTCTTTATTTCCTTGTACAGGTATTTTCTGCTGTGTGTGTATGGCTATGATGGTCCTTAGTGTTATTGGAAGTATCTGTTCCTCCTACATACTGGAGTTGTCTGCCACCCTCCCACATGTCCCACCATGGTTAAAGACTCTTGTCCTGCACTATCTGGCATATATCTTGTGCTTCAGGAGAACTTTCAACAAACAAGAACTGGTTGCTGATGGGGCAATGGACAAAGGTTGGCATACAAAGAAATGTATATTTAAGTTACAGGTGTGCCATAGCACAGGTGTTTACATTAAATTATCTTATTTGTCAAAGGTTCTGAGGTAGAAATGAAGACCTTTACCAGAAATCAGAGGAAGGACTTGCCGAAGGTCAAAGACAGCCCAGTAGTAAAGCTGTTGAAAATGGTTTTGTTTGAAATCCTAAAGATTCACCAGGAATTGACCCTCGCTAAGAATGAAGAAGAAGCCAAGTCAGAATGGTTTAAAGTGGTTCTTGTCATTGACCGTCTGATTCTCATCTTGTATTTCATCACTGTGGTTGTAATAGCAATCATTCTGATCATTGTTTGGTCTATGTGAATTATATTTATAAATAGCAAAAGTGACCTGGTTATTGCTCCGTGTGTTTACATACAAGTTTGTCTTTCCTGTTATTTGTTTAATTATGTGGCCAGTGCTGGATTCATGCTTTTGGGGGCTTGGGAAGATTAACACGGCGGTTATGGTCTAAAATTAGTGGCGAAAAAGAGAGGAAAAAACTATGATATTGTTACTGTCATATCTCTCTCATTGCCCCCTCCATATCTCACTCAATGCCCCCTCCATACCCTCACATTACAACTGCCTCCCTATAATTTTCATTACAGCCCCCTTCCTATAGCGTGTTATAACAGCCCCCTCCCTATAACACTCATTACAGCCCCCTCTCTATAGCACTCATTATTGCACCCTCCCTATAGCTCTCATTACAGCCCCCCTATATAGCGCTCATTACAGCCCCCTCCTTATAACTCTCATTACAGCACCCTCCATATAGCTCTCATTACAGCCCCTCTTGTATAGCGCTCTGTGAAGATACCGGGTTTATCTGGCCCAGTGCTACCCAGTACCTTCTAGGATTCGTATGGTCACTCAAGCAAAATGCAGTTATAAAAATACAACAGTATATTTATTGTTATACAAACAACACTAGAATATTATATACACACAGTAAATAAATGCCAGGCAGATTTACCACATCATCTGTCCCTTACCCCAATAACTTAAGGAGATATAGTCACCTGCTGTCCAGACTTCATGACCCATGGATCCCTCTCAGCTGCATATATAGACTCGAGTTAGAAAATGAAAATTTAAAACTCCATCTTGCACCTTCCTGAATGAAATCCAAGCATGACCACCCCTCCCCCCTGGAGTTGTTCCTTATATATCACAGGTCTAATTTCCACAGTCTTTCCCCTCCCTGGGCAAACCCCTGCGTCTATTCTACTTAACCATTGGTCAGTGCTGGACTAAGGGGGGGGGGGTTTGACAGGGGAGTGAAGATGAGCTGTCCTTTCAGAGAACCTCCCCTGTTAGATGGCCTGTCTGGACTAGCCTGGTGAGAACAATGGACACTAATTAGTTTTCCTACTCAGGCACATGGCAACCTGATCCCTACCCATAATCCCCCTGGCTTTACTTTAAAGACAATGAATAGCAACCTTACTTCAAGTTATCCATATACAATAAACAATATACATATGTACACTGAACTACAATGTCCCCTTAGCCACATGTTATTGGACAATGCAGTTATAGTCTGGTGAGCTGGGGAAACAAAAGAAGGCTATAAAAAGTATTTGCTATAATTCACATATCACACTCGTTTTGTCACATTCCTCCCCTACTTTTTTTTGCCCTTGTTTCCCAGTGGCTCCCTAGCCCCAAGTAATAATTTCTTACAAGTCCAAAGTTTCTGGCCTGCTGTGGTTTCTCCTGGGTCTGATGGTAAGGTAGACAGCAGTACACAGTTCCTCTTTCTCCCACCAGGGTCCCATGGCTGCAGGCATATCTTCCCACCCAGCTGGAGTGGGGGTTTATGCTGCCCTGTGTCATAAGATGAGTCAACAATAAAACTGGGCCACTCCGGTGCACACATCCATGGTAGGAGAGTTGTAGTCCAACATCCCTTGGGTGCCTTGTCCACCCTTAATTGCCCACCTGCAAATAGTCCCTTGGCCTGTCCTTTGTTTCTGGAGGCCATGCTCCCCTCCCCCACATATCCGAGGGAAAACTGCCAAGTGGCAGGAAAACTTTCTGGCACCTTGTCCGTCTGTTTCTGGCAAAGATCCAATCCCCCCTCCCCCAAACACTCAAGGGACAACTGCCCAGTGGCAGGCAAGCGTGGGGGCTCCATTAATTCTTTGCTTATGGGGAATCCTCTGTCCCCCTCCCAAACCACATGTGGGTGCCCCTGTAAGTATGTTGGTGTGCATCTCCCCTCCTCTGCTACCACATCCAACTGTTGCACTACTTCCCTCGCCTCTGGCGCATCAGGGCAGTGTGAATCCTCATTGGACACAGACTTGTCCTCCTGGCAGCAAAACAAAGTGGATGGTCCAGTGCAGGCCTCTGGTATTGGGTCCTGGATTCCCAGATTTGGAGCTGGAGTGCGATGCATCAAAGCTGGCGGGGCTGGTGAATCTTGCTGTACTGGTGCCCTCTCAGACACCCACTCAGTCAATATCTCCTCATCTGCCAATTCTGCATAGGGGAAGGTATAAGTGTAATTTTCCCAGGGCCCCATGGTAGGGGCCTCTGACATGACAATTCCTTTATCCTCTCCTATTAATTCTGTCCTACAGTCTGTAAACATGATTTCTGCTGAGATCATATGTTGCGCAAGTTTATGATTCTCTTCTGTCACAATTGGTTACAGCTGTACATCACTTGCCCCGGAGAGCACACATGCGGTATCCTGCGTTACTTCATTAAACAAATTCTTTTCAGGCACAACAGGGATGGATAACTGGTCTTTTCTGTAATTCTGTTCTAACTCAGACACAGTCTCAGGTTCCAATAACACTGGCAAATTATCAGAAGATGCTACTACATGGTACTTACTTGGTAGCTCTTTTCCATCCAAGTCACCAAATGGGAGAATTTCTCCTAATCCTTTCTGAGTAGTCAGAGGTACAACATCCTCACCAAGCAGTTCTTCTCCAGTCTCCCCCAAGATAGTAGCTTGGGCAACTGTATTTAATCCACTGGGATGGACCTCCACCTGATTAACAGACTGAGCAGCCATCTTTTTAGAGTGTGACAAAAGATATTCCAATTGGCATTTTTCAGTATTCACTTGATAACACTGATCCTGCCACATTTCAGTGTCTGTAAATCCTTGCCGCCATACCTCATCCTCTGCTTCTTCAAAACTCTGTTGCAGACATTGCATTTGTTCCCAGAGAGGTATGTGGGGACCTAAAGTGAGCATCCATTTTCTATAAACACTAAAGGCATTGATGGGATTCTCCTGATCTTTTAACAAACGTTTCAGGATATCCATGTGTGTGCAGTACAGGTAAGGTACACCCCGGATCTGGCATTCCACTATCAGCTCCTCCATACTCATTGTCTCTAGTGGACCTGTAGAATCTGCTAATGGGACAGATTCTATTAATACATTTGCAGGGGATTCATCAGGCATGTCCCTGTGCTGTAATAGTCCATTTACGTCTTGTTTGTACTGCTGATTATTGTTGTATCTGGATTCTCCCTTGGCCAGATTCTGCATAGTACAAATAACTTCATGTGTAAAATCATCCCATGCTGGTTCATCCTGAAAATTACAGGCACTTGCCTCCTCTTTCAACATTAGGAACACATCCAACAGGTTCTCCAATTTCTCCTGTAGACTGGCTCCTTCCCACATAATAATCTTTGGGCACTCCTCATCCCAATAATCCAAAATGTGCAGCATTGTGGTGGGGTGGTGCAACACATCCATATCCCCATCCTGCAGACACTCCCACAGTCCTTCATCCCAGTACGCCTTTCTCCTGGGTGTACTGGACTGCTTCATCCCTTCCTTTGGGAACTTTTGCAACACTGGGCTGTGATCTGCTCTCTTGTTCCTAGAGCTCACAGCCATTTTACTTCCAGGGATCACCTCACTGTGATTTCCCCTCTTTGAGACAAGGTTCCATCTTCCGTTCTCCTCTGGCGGGGTGCGCTTCCCCTTATCAAATCGGCACTTAGGCGGCATCTTCCCTCGCCTAAAGCCCACAACGCTTTTCGTGACACTTTCTACCTTAAAGCCTTTAGGAGTAAGTTCAGGATAATGTGGTAACTGGTTTCTAGTGCTAACTGCTTTGCAGAGCCCTGGAATGTATCACGATACAGTTCCCCTGCAGCTCTACCCAGAGAGAACCTGGGACTGAGTGACCCCACTGCTTGCCACCAAAAATGTGAAGATACCGGGTTTATCTGGCCCAGTGCTACCCAGTACTTTCTAGGATTCGTATGGTCACTCAGGCAAAATGCAGTTATAAAAATACAACAGTATATTTATTGTTATACAAACAACACTAGAATATTATATACACACAGTAAATAAATGCCAGGCAGATTTACCACATCATCTGTCCCTTACCCCAATAACTTAAGGAGATATAGTCACCTGCTGTCCAGACTTCATGACCCATGGATCCCTCTCAGCTGCATATATAGACTCGAGTTAGAAAATGACAATTCAAAACTCCATCTTGCACCTTCCTGAATGAAATCCAAGCATGACCACCCCTCCCCCCTGGAGTTGTTCCTTATATATCACAGGTCTAATTTCCACAGTCTTTCCCCTCCCTGGGCAAACCCCTGCATCTATTCTACTTAACCATTGGTCAGTGCTGGACTAAGGGGGGGGGGGGGGGGGGGGGTTTGACAGGGGAGTGAAGATGAGCTGTCCTTTCAGAGAACCTCCCCTGTTAGATGGCCTGTCTGGACTAGCCTGGTGAGAACAATGGACACTAATTAGTTTTCCTACTCAGGCACATGGCAACCTGATCCCTACCCATAATCCCCCTGGCTTTACTTTAAAGACAATGAATAGCAACCTTACTTCAAGTTATCCATATACAATAAACAATATACATATGTACACTTAACTACAATGTCCCCTTAGCCACATGTTATTGGACAATGCAGTTATAGTCTGGTGAGCTGGGGAAACAAAAGAAGGCTATAAAAAGTATTTGCTATAATTCACATATCACACTCGTTTTGTCACACGCTCATTACAGCACCCTCCCTATAGCTCTCATTACAGCCCCCCATATATTATTATTATTATCATTTATTTGTTAGGCGCCACAAGGTTTCCGCAGCGCCGCACATAGTACAAACAGTAGACTATACAGGGTATAACAGTACAGAACAATAAACAAAAGTACCAATACTTCAGAAACTCCAGGCAGGCAGATGCAATAGACACGGAGCAGAAGAACGGGTAAGGAGACAGGAGGGAAGAGGGCCCTGCTCAAGCGAGCTTACATCCTAAGGGAGGGTTAAACAGACCAGGCACAAGAGGAGCCAGTTGAGGGAATGAGAGAGGGGGGAGAATGAGTGGAGGAGATAGGGGTTAAGTGGATGGTTGGATATAGCGCTTATTACAGCCTCCTCCCTATAGCGCTCAGTGTAGCCCCCTCCTTATAGCTCTCATTTCAGCCCCCTCCCTATAGTGTCATTACAGCCCCCTCCCTACAGTTCTCATTACAGCTCCCTCCCTATAGCTCTCATTACAGCCCCATCTCTATAGCTCTCATTACAGCCCCCTCCATATAGCGCTAATTACAGCCCCTTCCATATAGCGCTCATTACAGTCCCCTCCCTATAGTTCTCATTACAGCACCCTCCCTATAACTCTCATTACAGCCCCCTCCATATAGTGCTATTTACAGTCCCCTCCCTATAGCTCTCATTACAGCACCCTCCCTATAGCTCTCATTACAGCCCCCTCCATATAGTGCTAATTACAGCCCCCTCCATATAGCGCTCATTACAGCCCCCTCCATATAGCTCTCATTACAGCCCCCTCCCTATAGCGCTGATTACACCCCCCATATAGTGCTTATTACAGCCCCCTCCCTGTAGCCTTCAGTACAGCTCCCTCCCTATAGCTCTCATTACAGCACCCTCCCTATAGCGTTCATTAAAGCACCCTCCATATAGTGCTCATTACAGCCATATAGCGCTGATTACAGTCCCCTCATTATAACTCTCATTACAGCACCCTCCATATAGCTCTCATTACAGCCTCTCTTGTATAGCGCTCATTACAGCACCCTCCCTATAACTCTTATTACAGCCCCTCCATATAGAGCTCATTACAGAAACCTCAATATAGCGCTTATTACAGCCCCCTCCAGATAGCATGATGTTACTTAACTTTAGTTGAGGTCACCTGAGCCATTCTGCAGCATCACTCCTTGCTGCTCAGACAGGAAGTGAATACATTTCCTACCTGAGCACATTGTGGGGCTGCCTGACGTCTCCTCGGGATGATCAGTCAGTGCTCTAATGAGTCTGTGAAGTTAGTTTAGCCTCATACATTTAAAAAAGCACGGGGCAAGTATATATATCTGCCACTGGTTAGCCCTCGAAAGAGGGGGACCCAGTGCACATGCCTCCTGTATCCTTCCCCCTTAATCCGACTCTGCATGTGCCTTTGTATTTTTTCTTTAGTGTGTGTGTTTAGTAGAATGTGCTACTGTGTTTCAGCAAGTTTCAATCTTTGTGTGCCCATCTGTGTATATTGTGAATTTTTTGTGGTGTCCTTGTTGGGTTGTGGTCAATGTAGACCACTTCTTCCCTGCTTCTGGACATAGAGGGCCCGATTCATGTTCGGACACAACTTGCACTCAAGTTACATTTTAAAAGAGAACACAGAACTTGAACATAGTTCTGACCATATTTGTATTTGGGTGTAAGTACGCTCTGCCTAAACAGTACTTACGTAGACAGACAGAACAGTGCAGTATACAGCATATGTGCAATATAAGGTCACCTCAGAACGCATACAAAAAATATTATATTATAAAATTAATGAACAACTAATAACAGTATAATCACTAATCTAAAGTTGGATTCTCAATATAATATGTCAGTCAGTCGTCACTATAAATCGCCACTTATACCTACCCTGTAGTTGGTGTAAATGATACGGCTGACACCAAGGACTTGAATGGGCTGCATCTGCATTTCATTTGGAACAGCCATGGCACGCCCTGACTGTACATCGCCTACGGTTAGTCCGTCCACCCCTTCCCTCACCCGTTCCGTCCTTCATGTCGTAGGTAGTCGTGTCAAAAACCTGAGTAACTGGGCACTGTTAATAGATTGGTCTTCATTAGGGTGATCCAGGTGAAGGTATTCGTTGGGATGAATGGAGGGACAATCGCAGGGAATTAGTCATGCACTGTTGAGTTATTCAAAAAATGTACCTAAAAATATAAATCTCTATCTGCATATAAAATTCTATATGATTTTTTTAAAATTACTTTAAAAATTATAAATCATAATGTTAGTTCTCTCACAATAAGGTTTATACAATCTTATAAACTGGTGAGCAACAATTGCCCTCAGTCGGCTGCTCCTGATCTTCTACATTCTCTGCTTTGCTATAAAGCAGAGAATAAGACTGAAAGGGAGCAGCTGGCTTCTGTGTCACATGGCCTCCTCTGCAGGGGGGTTACGCAGCACAACCAATCGGAGGAGGAGGTGTTAGTGCAGAGCATTTTGCACCATTTGCTTTCCCTCATTATTCTGCGGGCTCCAGGTGGAGTTGTAAATGGCATATGTAGGAGGTGTGAGTGGCATGTGGGGGAGGTGTGTGGCATGTGAGGCAGGAGTGAGAGGCATGTGAGGCAGGTGTGAGAGGCATGTGGGGAAGGAGTGAGTGGCATGTGAGGGACATGTGAGTGGCATGTGGGGAGGTGTGACTTGCTTGTGGAGAAGATGTGTGGGGCATGTGGGGAGGTCTGAGTGACATGTGAAGGACATGTGAGGAGGTCTGAATGACATATGGTGAGGTCTGAGTGGCATGTCGAGAGGTTTGAGTGGCATGTTAGGGGCATGTGTGGAGGTCTGGGTGACATGTGAAGGGCATGTGAGGAGGTCTGAGTGACATTTTGGGAGGTTTGAGTGGCATATAAGGGGCATTTGGGGAGGCCTGATTTGCATTGCTGGGCATGAGAAGGTGTTTCAGAGTAAATTAAATCTGAGGTCCATTTTGTGAGAAGTGGGGGGATCTGAGGGCCTTTGGGGTTATTTTGGATCAGGTTGGCATGTATGTGAAAATAGTCTTCCGTAGCTGCATGAAAGCATATACAAATTTTGCAATGGGGTAACAGAAAAGGAACCGGGAAAGTGAGAGGGTGGCAAATGTTAGAAGTACAGTTACAATGCAGCCAGCAGATGAGCATAACTACAGATTATCGTTTTTTGCACAATTCCACAGCTTTCACCAAATCAGCAGGGAGCAGATGTTACAATTTTGGTGTTTTGTACTGATAGACTATACCTCTGCGGCTTTTCTTCAGTCCAATGAGAAATAGTTATTGATAATATTGTTTTAATAATTTTAGTTTGCTCAAGATCCGTGATTGTGATTTATTACAGCTGAGTAAATATGGGAGCAGCTATTTAAGGACACATAAAGACAAACTGCATTGTTCTTCTGATGAAGTCGTATCATTAGATATGAAACGCATAGGGAAATTTAGAAAACTGTTCTTAGAATTTGTTTATTGTTTTTTTAAGAAGAGCTCTGGGATCAGCCAGCAGCAGATTCTTGTACATATTGTCGAAGTCAGCAAATTGGATAAAGTCATTTCAATTTAAGTCTAGCAAACTTGGTTGTCGCTGTCTGAAATGATGCGTATGGTACGCATCTACGTACAAGGGCACGCTACGGCGTGAAAGGGCGTACACATCCACTACACGTGGCAGCAACAGTAATTGGTCTTTTACCATACATTCGCACAAACACGCATACTTATAAAATAGTACACATTAATGGTAGTTGCAACACATAGTCAGTTATGTCGAAATATAGTAGTATTTATATGTTATATCAGAGTTACATGCATATTAGTGAAATACACGGAAAAGGTTGAAGGAATCACATCATGAGTGGTATCATAATGAACCTTGTTACATATCCTACTGTTTGGTTCACTCTGCGAGGGAATCGCAGAGTGCATACACAAGTTATGAATGATAGGGAATTATGAACTACTTAAGACCAAGGAATCCTGGCGGGAAGAGCAGAGCATACCCCCTGCAGAGATGACCCCTCCTTTGGATTCCTTAGGATGAACCAGCCAATGATTGACAACCCCTTGGACATTCCTGAGACCTGGACCAATAGATGCAAGCTATACCATCTTCATTGTATTACTGTATTTGATTGTGAATATAAGCAGCAGCTTGTGATCCAGAGTGCAGACATCTTGTCCCCAGACTTCAGGATTGAATGACTGCACTGGATCCAGAGCGCCTGCGATAAGTAACGGCTGTATTTACTATCACTTCGCTTGAGCATATTATTCTACTTATTACGAATAAATCTTTGTGCTTTGGAAACACAAATCGAGGTTCGACAATCGTTATTGGTTAGCGACAATACGCACATAACAATTTATAATACAATAATCATTGATGGTGGTGTTCTAAAGAACTAAAGGTGCAATATATAAAAAAATATTTTGGATTTGTGGAGGATTAAAGTATTTGAAGTGGACCATATGTACATCGAATATTGACAAGAGAGTCCCTAAAGCCGAACACACTTAAACTCATGAAGTTTGTGCTCACTTACACAAAACACTTACCTATCAAGGGTTAAGTCTTTCTGTAGGCTCCTCATGGCTAATGGGATCCATTAGGGCAAACTTTAGACTGCGGTGTAAGACTCGACTCATCAGCCTCTTTTAAATGAAAAACAATGCAGGTGGCCCAGTGACTCAGACCAAGGTAGCCCGCTATGGGACCGCCATGGGGGCAGATGCAGATGTATTCTGAGTTTTCAATCTAAAAACCCTCTCAGGCTGTTATTCTGCCTCATTTGTCTGCACAAAATCCCCCATTCTCGCCTCTGGCAGTGCATGGTAGTTTTTGATTGTTTTTATGTTTATTATGTTAGTAACCTTTTCCCTCCCTGATACAGATCAGGCACAGTTAGTGGGAAATCACGGCGATTAGCGATTGATACATATGGCACTATTGCTGATTGGCTGCAGGGCATTGCCCCCTTCCAGGGAAAGGTGTCTCTTGGTCCTTTTGTTTGGGGGAACCTTGACCTACTTTGTGTGGGCACGTCATTGTAAGTCTAATGGGGGTGTAGTCACTCTGACACTGATTTAGCTCTGGCCATTCAGAAAGCGAGGTTCACCTTGGTTTAGTGGATTCCGGTCCATTTGGCCATCCACTCGTTTGGTTCAATATTCAGTTGTTAACTGTCCAGCACTTTGCTTTCTCCGCCACCAATTTATTATAATTAAAAATGTGACCTATTTTTGCCAAATTCACAAATGTGTCCAAGTCTTTATTTACTTACAGTTGACAGTATTAAGTTATAACATACAAGAGGGCGATTGTGCATTGGAAAGGGGGCATCAACAATATGCAGTATAAGCTGTTTTGGAGGAAGACATCTCTTTTTCAGAGACACAGCACAATATGGAACTATGTCCTTCGCTAAACTGTGTGCTATAATGTTATTAATACCTCTGCAAGGAGCTTTCTTTCCTATACCACATCTTTTGCAGTACTTTTGAATAAGTTTGTACGATTGTGATCAAAGTGTTTTCTACTGAGATTGCTGGCTGATTTAAAGTGTCTTTCAGTAAGGAAAGGGATTTGATGTTTCATAACCATATGAATCTTGATATATATTTTCCTTGAGCTGACATTGCTATATCTACGTCTTATATATATTTATTAGATAATCTTTTTTTTCTTTGCTATCAAGTGTCTTTTTGCAAAGAAGTATTGTCACACATATGTCCTCCACCTGCATTTATTTAAGCTAAGTGAAGAAGTGCTTGTATGGCAATTTTGAAGAGAACACTCTGCAGTATAATATAAAACCTATAAACATATTAGAGGATGCAAGGCTTTTCACCCTGTGATTCCCTCCTCTCCTGTGCCCAATTACCTCTCCTCATGTCTCCTTTCATTAATGTCTTCAATTTTCCTAAATCTCTCTAATGTCTCATCTGTATCTGTCTTCTTTGTCTTCCCACACTCCCAGTGTGTCCCTCATCCCAGGTAACCACCTCTCTCACGCCCCACCTGTTCTCCTTTGTGCTTCACCCCCTGCTTTGCTCTCTTCCTTACTTTATTTCTGAACCTCTCCCTCCCTCTTTTACCCCCTGCTCCTGTTTATCTACACTTGTTCCTGCTCATATGGGAGGACCAACTCTTAAAAATCAGTCCCAATTTTAAGTTTTTAGCTCCTCTAGGCTATTATATTTGATGCCTCATACCCCACCTCAGTATCACTGTAGTTTTCCAATCCTCAGTGCGTCTTATATATATTAAAAAAAGAATGAAATAATTCATACTTCTTTCAGCGCATTCTTGAAGGTTTAAAATGTGTAAATATGCGCAAAGTGAGCATAGTGCTGCCTGCACTCTTGTACACCGACATCATGCTGAATCCGATCTTGTGAAGCCTTGTCTGCATACATATGCTCACATTCTCTACAGGCAAAGCACCTGCTTACAGAGCATCTGTGTAACTTCTGCAGCCTCAAATGAAGTGGGGCGAAGAAATGCTGCTATGTTTTATATATATATATATATATATATATATATATATATATATATATCATACTTACCTACTTTTGAAGCCAGCTGTCCAGGAGGGCGTCCATCGAGGGGGCGTGGCCATGCGCAATGCGTCGTTAGGCTCCGCCCCTGTCAATCTTAGGAAATTCTGGCCAATCGTAGCAGGGGGTTGGGCCACAATGGCGCAGTTAGCCCCGCCCCCACCATCTACAACAACAGGGAGAAGCTGGATCCGGGATTTTTGCCTGCTCTCTCGGGAGTCCGGGAGAACTGCCAAAAACTTCGGGAGTCTCCCGGACATTCCGGGAGAGTAGGCAACTATGATATATATATATATATATATATATATATATATATATATATATATATATATATATATATGCCACTATACAGGATTTTTAGTAAATCTACCTCCAAACTGTCATTTTATGGAAAAGCACAACAATGGCAGCACAGACCTCACAGTGATTGGGACTGAAATAGTGTTCCAAATTCCAAGAGGTGGAGGCAGAAAAAAACACTATTAGAGAAAGACATATTGAATTTTCTAGCGTAAAACTTTATCTTCCCTAGGCCTTACTTACATTGATTTGGCTTTTTGTAGATTTCCCTGACATCATAGTATAGAGGATATTTTCTTATTATTTACAAATATTCATATGACATAGAGACTACTATTAAAGTAATTCTATCGTTTTAAAGTAAGCATTGCCCACTCAATTGTATGTGTTTCCAAAGCACAAAGTGATTTATTTTAGCAAATGTAAATAGTCAACAATTCAATACATTATTATATTATGATACAGTACAGTACAGCCAATACCAAAAGATAAATACATACCAATGCAATCGCTTGTGCTCGCTGCGCAACCACGGGACCCGGTGGACAGTATATCTGTTAGAATACTGTGTCAGAGATGACTGAGGGCCAGGGTGTGTGCAGCAATGATTATATACAGTACAGTGTTACACTTGAACAATAGAGATGACGTAGATTGTTTCTATAGGTCCAGACGTTGGGTGGGTCCAGGGTAAACAGATCATAGGTTGATTCAATCTAAGGAATCCAAAGGTGGGGGTCGTCTCTCCAGGGGGTCTGCTCCTTTCATAGCCAGCATCATACAAAAGGATTATTCCCTAATATCAATAACTAAAGTATGCAATGTGCGATCTCTTCGCCGACTGTACCGGACAGCTGCTGATGATTAGGGGATCAATATGATATCAGGCATGACACCTTTCCTATAACCTAAACCTTTAATAACACTACAATGTACATATAATCACTATATATATATATATATATATATATATTTATATATATATATAGACTAATAATAACCCAAATACTATCTGCTCATAAATTACAGTGTAACGGAACCAATATGAATATGAATTGTATAAATAACTAAATGTTGTAATGCGAGTGTGTGCGTGTGTATTTTACCGTGCGATCGCATCACGCCACGTGTTACGTGGCATACGCTTCGCAATACGCACGGCAAACTAATATTAAACCAATATACTTTCGTTCATCCAATTATACGACTTTGACAGTCCACCCTTTGATAGTACAATAAACTATCACCTTAAAGATGTTATATGCAGGATCTCAGTACCACGTTTCATTGTTATGTAATACAAATCCCCCTTTGTGTATGACCACGCAGTTTGTAGATCTAAACAAGTTATCATAAGAAAGAGAGTCTTAATCCTCTAAACAATTTCTTCTTTTACTATAGACCGTACATTTCTGGAGCTTGGAGATAACCTTTTGTATGCCCTTCAAGGGTGCAATAAAACATGTAATACATTATTTGGAAAGGTACAGAGTACAACAGAACATGTATCAGTTATACAGAATACTCTACTACAGTTCTTCAAGTTTAACAGGTTCTTCTGTCCAACGCATGTCTTTAAGCTCAGAATACATTTAAACACTTCATGTTCATCAATAGCATTATCCTATGTCTATCAATAATGTCATATACAATCTCCTTCAGCTTGCGTTAATATACACACTTCTAATAATGTCATCAGTTCTTTTCATCAACACTTGTGGGCGGGCTATTGTCTGTTCATTCTTCACAGTCTCCCAATACTCAGATTTAACAGTGATCGGTTTGCAAAGCATTGGGAGACTTCAGACTAAGGGACCTAAGTGTCCTACTTTTTTCCCTAGTGACCTCCCACCCATAGTTCGGGTACCTCAAGAATATTTAGTGGGAAGAGAACTAATCCTATTTGATATAATCACTGAGGCACGTGTGAGCACGCCCAGCACTTTGTTTGGTCTAAAACCTTACCCTCCCAAGAATGATAATCATTCTCAAGGATGCCTGCTCAAGTCCGAATATTACTGGACTGGCATCGCTGGGTGTATCTCTTTTCTAACCATGGGGTCGCCGTACTTACAGACGTAATGCTACTCAGACATTAGCCCCTCGCACTTTCTCCAAGCTCCAAGGTTTGTAAATTTTCCTTTACCCCTGAATTGAATAGAGTAATTGGCTGGACTGATTATGCTACTAACTTCTTCCTCCCTAATACCTATTTACCATTACCTGAACCAGTCTCTGTCACCTGCTAATAATCAAAAGAATTAACCGCCCTGAGAAGAGAATGAAATGAGAGAACACAAAACAGGAAAAACTACAACTTCATGCTGGACAACAATCTTAGCCTTTGACTCAGGTGCTACTAACTGCATTCGAGGCCTTCACGTACAGACTCATGAGTGCCCTTGGACCCTTCTCTGAGTGTTGGCCCCTCTGCAGTGGGTGGAATGGGCACCAGTGTGTCTCTGCTACCCTTGAAGCCGTGATGCTGGTAGCCTACACCTGGTACCTGTCTGTCAAATAACCTAAGCTTAAGAAATTATTACTCCACAACTTACTCTCCCGATCCAACATCCTGACAGTTAGTGTGACTTTTCAGGAAACAGTGTTTTGGACGTTCTCGGTTGCTGTCTCACTATTTACCTTCTCTCAAGATCTAACCTAGCCTCCCAGTTACAATCTCATCTCATGAGGGGTCAAGAACATTTCAAAAAACTGACAGGTTAGGAGACTGCCCAGGAGTGATCTTTTGGTAGCGGGAAAGGACTAGTGGCCGAAGCTATCAGTCACTTCAATCAAGTTCCAACTCTTAATCTATTCAATTCGTTCTACCGAGTACCACTACTTTATGTTCACACTGGTTTATGGCTAACTGAAAGTATGTGATTTGTTACCACTCTTCATACATTATACCTCTATTATCAATAACATGAATACCTCTATCATCTATTATAACTCTAGGACTATCACATTGAATAACAAAAGTTTTGAGTATGACATAGTAATACATTAGACACATTTCAATACACATTTACCCAGACATATTTCATTGGTACACCAGTGTATACTTGAGGATCCTGCATGGTGGTAATTGGATGACGTGTATTTGTTTTACCTGGAGGAAAACCCATCAGCAGGAGGGATATGGGATGGCTCTATTGGTCTACCTTGTCTATCTTTCCAGAGTCCGCCAGACTCCTCACCACATCTCTTCACCTTCCAGACAGTATATTCCTCAGGTAACACAAATCTTTATATATTAACCAATATGTGTATGCGTGCATGTGTGTGTGTGTGTTCACATTTTAGAACTAAAACAATACAACAAAAAACAAAACAAAACATAGATTTGTTAACTGTCACATAAAACCCTGCGGTCTATTTGACAGCTATGTTCGCCCTGGTGTGACAGCCATGTATGGTCGTGTGTGTAAGTGTGGACCTTACTAGCAGCTACTTCAGTTGGTAACTGTGTCACTGTATAAAGTCCTCTATGTAGTGTGCTAATCATATGCTGGTATTGCTATAAAACGATTTCTCAGTCACCTCAACATCGCCCCCTAGACTAGAAAAATGCTGAAGACCAATGTATATCAATCGATTTTCCCTCTGCCAACTCACATGTCATTCTCAGTACCTCACATTCAGCTACTTGACTAAGTGGGAAAGGCAAAGGGGTCTATTTCTATAACACTTTCTTCAAATATAACAGTATCCAGTACATGCCTTTCTAACAGTGGAAAAAAATATATAACATGAAAATTCTACATTTTCTAGGGTTTCACATTATGTTGTATCTTGTGGTAAAAATCCTACTCCAATGTTCTATACAGAGATGCATATCTGTATGCCTAACCTCCAGCAATCTCCTATCCACCCTTTGTGCCTCCATATAAAGGCACATTTTTGTACAGGAGGCACGAATCATAAAAACAAAACAGATATGCAATCTATAAAACATGAATCGTATTTGCACAACAGAACCTTTCTGCTTAAAATCAGCAGTTTCTATACACATGAAAACAAAACCCCTGACTGTTTCTGTAACTCATGTCAATCTAGTGTGTGTATCTCTGAATTTGTCTTATGTAAAAAAAATATATATATATGTTTTAGCCCCATTGTTGAGACTGTGTCTGATTTTATGAGAGAGAGATAGAGAGAGAGATACTAGCGTTTGTGTAAAGAATGAGAAATAGGAAAGCAATGAATGATGGGAATATAAAGATTTGAATACAAAACATACATGCAGAAAGGGAGATTTTTACAACAAAATGACAGCTGGATTGGACACTGACTCTATGGGGAAATGGCTGTATTCCTTTAACTATGATCCCTCCCAAGAATGACTCGGGGGTCTTAACTGTGCAATCCAGTGTCGTCCGTCATTTGTTCATTAAGAACTCGGTATCTCATTGACTACATACCTTTTCAACGGACTTTACTAACTTATAATAGAGAAATGTAAAAATTAACTGTTGATGACTCCTCTGAGATACATAAACGATATTTTGGAGCAAGTATGTATATACTTCATTGTTGGATAATGATTCTCAGCCAAACAAATTATCATGAGACACTGCAGCCTAAAACAAAGAGTGTTCCATTTGTCTATTGTTAATTAGTCTTTCAAGAGTAATTCTTCTATTTCTCTATCTCACCCCTTTTAAACACTAGTCTATACTTCTTTTGTCTGCCTTTATCTGTGAAGAAAAGACAAGATAGTTATCTTTAAACAACAAACAAACCAAGCATTCTCATTCTTAACCATCAGCCAGCGATTAGGAAAACAAGCATTTGACAACATAAAACAAACAAACAAAATCAACAAAGATTACTTTTTAAACTCAGTTTCTTCCTAAAAGTACACACTAATACTTACCATAGATTAAACCCCCCCTGGTTGTAGGACTGCAATGTCTGACCTGAACTCTAGAGTTGGTTATAGTTCTCCCCCAAAGTATTAATGGCTATGAGGTGTGCAATCAATTGTTGGGGAACCTCTGAAACTTGTGTACGCCTCCTTTGTGGGTGTCTATGTGGTTCCCAACCCAGGTATCCCTTTTTTTTTTCTCTACACAGTTCCTACTTCTGTGTACCTTCTTAAGGCAGTAAAAACACGTCCTTGTCATGTCTGCACAATCTTTTGCTAGGTGTCCTATTTTATTGCATTGAAAACACTTCCTCAACTCATGTTGTTTCTTTTCCTTAACCCAGGTGTTATTACACTGTGGTCATGTGTGCAATCCCTCTAATGCTGGGATACTTACCATCATTACCCTATCACTTAGTGCTTTTTCCTCTTTACCTATATTTTTATCATGTCCTATAGCTGACTCCCTGAGAACACTTACAGTACTTCCTCTCCAGTATGGTAATGAAGTTTGCACCCTTCTTTTCAAGTTTTCCCTGAGGCCATCCATTAGAACTTTAACAGCAACCTCTCTGTAGGGTACACTATCTTTTATGTCTGATACCCCAGTATATTTGGCCATCGCTATTAGAGCCCTGCAAAAATAGTCTGTTGCTTTTCTCACTATCTTTTTGCTTGATAGTAAAAATTTTACTCCAGTCCACTATCACTGGAAAATATATGGCCAACCGTGTGATTATTTGTCTAATATTGTCCTGATTATCATCCTCGGTTAAGGATTCATCCTCCTCCAACATACAATCCCTAATGAACTTTTGTATATCAGTATTGAGAGGAAGACAGGTCTTCAATAATACTCGCCAATCATTATTAGTTGGCTCGTACACATTACCATAATATCTAATAAACTGCTGACATTTGGTCAAATCTTTCCTAGGATCAGGGAAATCAGACAAAATTGAAAATGTTTCAGACTTAGTGCATGTATCATGCTTTGCTACATGTTTTAAGGGAACGTCACCATCTCTGTCCGCTTTCCCATTGGGAACTGTTGTAGTGCAGACAGGATGTAAGTCTACCAAATGACTATGTTCTGAACTAGTTGCTGAAATTGCTGTTGCAGTACAATGGATGTCTCCCCCTGTGTTAACCTTTAAATTATTCTCACCACTTTCAGCCGCTGCCCCTGCTGGTGGGATCATTCCTTTTCTTTGTCCTGAAACAATACTTTTAATATTACTTAAAACAACATACAAGTTACTAGTTACAGTTTTCACATTTTTGGTATTGGCTGTACTATCCGCCCCAACCGAATTTATCGGGGGCGTGTTTGTGCTCAGTTCGCCACGCTTAGCAACGCACATTTCCGGAATGCTTGTTTCCGGTACGCTTACTTCCGCTGAACACGCGTTTTTCGCCACATTCACTTCCGCTGTGCATTCGCTGCTATGCCACGTGTTACCTTCCATTTGCCATGATTTTAAACAATGATTATGTGCATTTCTCACTTTCGTTGACCTTATCAACCGTACTTTATATTTTACGTTATTTTGTACCTCTGCATTAAAACTCCCTATTGTTGGGAAAGGCCTAACACACTCTTTGGTCATCTTGACCGCTGTGTTACAATAAGCCGTTGCGTATGCACCATATTTATTACACATACGAAACCTTGCTGAATCCCTAAGGCCTTCTTTAGGCAGTACATTGGCCATCTCTAGCGTATGCTTAGCACTCATGTTGAACAGTGTCTTAGATAGCCCGGCTACCACAACCTTCTATGCGTAACACAGATATACTGATTTCAACAATTGCTACAATCACTTTACTGCTAGAGATCTCTTACTGGCCGTGGACGTATTCGCTACAAGCCGCGTCCACTCGCTTCCTCTTGTCTTAGACAAGGACCCCTAACACAGAAACTATCACTATGGGACCAAAAGGCTATCAGCTCCTCGATGCCCTGGCTAAACCACAAAAATCTGTTGAGTTTATTATAACTGGGAGAACAAAGTCGATACAATCAACCAGCCTTTCCAACATAATTCCTCCTAGCTGCTTCACCAATTCGCACTGATGGTTGTCATGCGGTTAGATCGCACAGCCTACCAATACTAATTATTAGCAAACCTTGCGATCTATTGGTAGCACTTTGCGAAAACCCGGTTTTCGCATTCGGTATACCTGCCCTGTATACCGTCCTTCAGTTGGGCAATCCGCCTCGTCAGACAGCAACTGAGCACAATGAATAATAAACAGTGTATCTATGTTACAAAATCACAAACTATACACCTTTTCTGCGCAGAAAATTAAAAGTTCCCAACAACAGTAATAATGTCTCAGAGGTTTTCACAAGTAATTATACTATGCACATATAATAACTATCAATACGATTGTTCAACCACGTGGCAAATCTACCGAAAGTTCGCGTACGCACAGCAGGAAATACACATACGCTCAGCAATGTAATACACTTTAAAACGTAAAACGACAATAAAAAGAAACATTTTTCTTTCTTGTCCCTAGATTCAAATTAGCGTTCCTTCAGTCTATGCAACAACGGACATTCAGTCTCTCAACACAAAGTGAACCACAGGTCTTAAACACATTGCGTTCTTTCCTGCTATGCGACGCGTCCGTCAATCCACCCTTTGTTGAGGAACCGAATAACGTAAGCGTTGCATACCTGCCGGTAACTTAACTCACCTTCGAGCCCCCAAATTATTAAAGTAATTCTATCGTTTTAAAGTAAGCATTGCCCAATCAATTGTATGTGTTTCCAAAGCACAAAGTGATTTATTTTAGCAAATGTAAATAGTCAACAATTCAATACATTATTATATTATGATACAGTACAGTACAGCCAATACCAAAAGATAAATACATACCAATGCAATCGCTTGCGCTCGCTGCGCACCCACCGGACCCGGTAGACAGTATATCTGTTAGAATACTGTGTCAGAGTTGACTGAGGGCCAGGGTGTGTGCAGCAATGATTATATACAGTACAGTGTTACACTTGAACAATAGAGATGACGTAGATTGTTTCTATAGGTCCAGACGTTGGGTGGGTCCAGGGTAAACAGATCATAGGTTGATTCAATCTAAGGAATCCAAAGGTGGGGGTCGTCTCTCCAGGGGGTCTGCTCCTTTCATAGCCAGCATCATACAAAAGGATTATTCCCTAATATCAATAACTAAAGTATGCAATGTGCGATCTCTTCGTCGACTGCACCGGACAGCTGCTGATGATTAGGGGATCAATATGATATCAGGCATGACACCTTTCCTATAACCTAAACCTTTAATAACACTACAATGTACATATAATCACTATATATATATATATATATATATATATATATATATATATATATAGACTAATAATAACCCAAATACTATCTGCTCATAAATTACAGTGTAACGGAACCAATATGAATATGAATTGTATAAATAACTAAATGTTGTAATGCGAGTGTGTGCGTGCGTATTTTACCGTGCGATCGCATCACGCCACGTGTTACGTGGCGTACGCTTCGCAATACGCACGGCAAACCAATATTAAACCAATATACTTTCGTTCATCCAATTATACGATTTCGACACTACATTTCATCATCATCATCATCATTTATTTATATAGCGCCACTAATTCCGCAGCGCTGTACAGAGAACTCATTCACATCAGTCCCTGCCCCATTGGAGCTTACAGTCTAAATTCCCTAATATAGACACATACACACTCACTCACAGACAGACAGAAAGGGAGACAAACAGAGAGGGAAAGACTAGGGTCAATTTAGATAGCAGCCAATTAACCTACCTGTATGTTTTTGGAGTGTGGGAGGAAACCGGAGCACCCGGAGGAAACCAACGCAAACACAGGGAGAACATACAAACTCCTTTAAGAACACAATTGAGAACTTCCGATCTATTCAGCTCAAACTTGGAAAGGACACATGTAGACAACGGCAAGTATTTGCTAATTAGTGTCTGTGTTTACTCTACGGCTGGATTGACTGTTTCATTTTCTCCGCTATGGAATTCTCTCTCTAATGAGAAGGGACACAATAATTTAATTAAAATCTATGCTATCAAGTGACCCCTCATTTCTAATCCTTGAAGGAATTGCAAGCACACCACTGTTGTAATCTTAAAGACATTTACCACTGCTTATTTTAGAAATCTGAGTCACTATCCACCATTTTTTCTCTATATACATACTATTGAGAAATGATGTTGTGCGATTCTAGCATGTATTAAAAGACTAATACTACTATTACAATATAAACCAGTGTAGCATTTATATCGGTTGGTTGAGGTCTTTGGTTCAGATCAGATTTATATCCCCATATATGTGTTTTATATGGTTGTATTAATAAAATATGTCCTTTTAATATTCTTAAGAGTCGGGTGTTTAGGAGTGGAAGTGTTTTCTGGTCTCAGAGCTGTATATATATTTTTTATGCTTTTGATTCAATAATAATTCTGCATTACTAAAACTCAATAATATACTAAGACATTTACTGTCTGGTTGAACAAAAAAGTTTTCTCAAGTGCAAAGTATATAATTCAATCTATATATAATAAGCCTAATATTAGAAAATCAATTATGTAAATTCAATAAAATAATTAATAATAGAACATATTAAAAAATATTAATAGAAAAGATTAATAAAAAAAGATTAAGGCTGCTGTAAAAAATACGAGATTTGTACAACATCTTAAGACTTAAAACTAATTTATACAGCGCTCTAAAATCTGTGGAAGTAACCTTCATATGTTATATGTGTGTCATGTATTAGATGTTTTATGTATTTTATATTTGCCTATCTTTATATGCATATTTGATGTGATATTTTTTAACTCCAAAAATATGTGACTTAAATATATTTCTGCAGCTTCCATTTCTGCCCTCTATATTTAAATAAGTTACAATAGATTTTAGAGCGCTGTATAAATTGGTTTTATCTGTTAAATTAATATTTAGGAAAATGAATATTTGAGAGATAATTTGATCTCTATTTTTTTTTTTTATTAATAAGAACAAAGAAGCAGACAATTCAACTAGAAACATGTTAACTAGTAATTCCATTTGGACATCTAAGAAATATGTGGACTGTTATAAATGTAATACCTAGAAATGTATCACTTGTTAGTTAATTAAAAAATAAGTTATGATTTTCAATCATCAGCTACAGGTAAGGTATTCAAGGTTAACAGCTTCATCAATTGTAAAACTGCTTTTGTATTTTATTTAATAAACCGTAAATGTGGCATACAATATTTAGGCCATACAACTAGGTGTTTGAACATCCACTTTTTGGAACACCGGCAGAATATCCTAGAACAGAATGATAGCCATCATTTTCCAAAACATTAGTCCAGTGGTCAGAAACGTGACATCTGAAACTTAACTATTGGAGGTATAGAAACAGTTAGGTTAACACCTAGGGGAGGTGGCCGTTATTGATTATTCTGTAAAAGAGAGGTCAACTGGATTTTCTATTTAGTTGCCCTCTTTCCAGCTGGTCTAAATTAAAGTATCGAGTTGAACGACTTTTAGAAAATGTGAGTCATTTGGATGGATATATAAATTAAAATAAATATTTTATCTAACAGACCTTTTTCTATAGTATTATATATGCATAAAAATATTATGATTATATCATATTATTACAAGTTATGAATTTTAACTTTTCAATCTCAATCTTTATAGGTCTTTTTGTGTCTACATTTACTTTCATATGAATAACTAATTTGAAGAACTATATAGAAAAGTGTAAGTAGTTAGATATTATAACTCTGGAGAGTGTATCTGATGGTGAGCAGGAATACTTGGTCTATTAACTATATGGTAGATTCAAAACAATGTATATGTATGTTTTCAGTACTTATCCTAATGATGTGGGCTGATATGAATAATAAATCTGTGAGGCTGATCCATAATAAACAATATCTTTTTAAATCTGTAATTGTCCGACATCAGGAGGAATTTGTGATCTAAGTTATATTGCTGGATAGAGTGAGATTGGTTTAAATAAGTAAAAAAAAAGCTCACTTTGCTTTTTCATCAGGTCTAGTGGCCTTTCTTTTTGGCTTTAAATCGGAAATTATATATATAATTATTGTATTCTCTTTCCTTTGTAGGAGACCAACAACTGGGGCGGATTTCCCTTTTCTAAACTTGTTATATTTTAGGTATTTATCTAAATAACTCTAATTTAAACACTAGGTGGCAGAAGTTCTTGGTTATATGGAACATATAGGCTGCTATATAGAAAACACTCAGTCCATAGAACGGAGACATCGGGGAAGGGAGGGGGGATGTTTGCTAAAGGAATGTGTAGAAATGGACTGTGGATGCAATTTTCTGCTCTGAAATAGGGATTTATAGCAGTACCCCACAGGAAACTGCCTATAAACTGATTATTTAACCTTCTATCCTGGAACTTGAGTATCCAAGAAATGTGATTTCTTTTCAATGGTTGATTCAGCATATGAAGCTGTTTTACATATTTATGCTAATCAAGATTGAATGGATTTTAATATTCTCTGGTGATAAACTAATTCCATTAAAGACTGATCAAGTTTTACCTTCATAGAAGGACTGTCCTCTGGATAACATAGTTCATGACTGTGAATATAAGTATGGCCTGATTAATTATTTGTGCGCTTAAAGATACGTCCACATAGTTATCATCCTGAGATTATTGATGCAATTTATGCTGATTGTTTTTAAAGATGTTTTAATTTTGATTAATGCTGTCATGTATGTAAATTAAGTAAATACGAAGTCTATATTTAAAAAAAATCTTTTTGGGAATGAAAGTTTTCATTTTTGATTACACTGTAGTATCTACTGGAAATTTACATGTATTGCACTTTGATTTCTTGTGCAATTGTTAATTAAGTCATGAAAGGCTCAATCTGCTTTTTATTAATACCATAATGTATCAATTTTCAGTCTGTATGATCATCTCGGAAATACACATTGAGGATTTTATTCCTTTGTAATCCATAAACAAAGGTTGTTCACCTATTTTTTTTATTATGGGCACTTAGATTATCCATTGCAGTTTATATTGTGTATACTAAGATTTATCAATTAGCACACATACATTAGACACTGAACTGATTCATTTTCTTTCATAGCTATTCACTTGTTTTTTATATACTCATTACTTATGGAATGCATTTTACCTAATAGAAGTGTTGCTATCTATTTGAGACTTATCACTTTGATCTAAAATCTGTTGTAGGTTATATTTAATCTCATATTTTGGAGATTTTTTTAAGTATATATTTTACCCCTGGAAACGCACAGGGATAGTATATAGACCTATATCTTCATATATTCTTTTATCCAAATACAACTCGAGATGTAATTAATTATGGTGATATTAAATCCAATTCCTTCCTTCTATACTCAACTGCGAGAATTATCTTCCTTTCACGCTGTTCTTCTTTGCCTCCCCTCTCTGCCTTGTCTTACACTGGCTTCTTTTCCTTTATAGAATCCTTTTCAAAGTCCTCACCCTCAACTACAAAGCTCTCTCCTACTCCACTGCCCCTTACATCTCCAACCTCCTCTCCATTCACATTCCTGCCTGTTCCCTGCAATCGCCACTCTTCCACCCTGATCACCTCATAGCAATGAAGCTAGAGTGGGAGTGACAAGCGCACAAGAGATGTGGTTATCGCTTTAAACAATCTTAGTTCCTATATTTTGGAGACACTTTAACCATCCAATCTGCAACATTAAATCGATAGTGCCCACATTTAAAAAATAGGCCTATTTGCCATAATGAGCCCCAACATTACATTATTAGCCCACATACATTTTACTAGAGAATCCCCACAATCCCCATATCATATTAATAAATAGTCCCACATAAACACATTACATTAATAAATACCACTCCACACACACATTATATTAATAAATACCTCCCCCACAATAATATCAATAAATGCACACACACATTACATCAATATATACCCAATACAGACACACTGTCACAAATCCGATGGATATTTAGTGGATCCCTTGTAACTGCCAAATAATATGGCTCATTCAGGGGCGCGGAGGCTAACGGGTAGGTGGGGATCCCTGCAAGAGGGTATCCATTTTGCTGCTACTATCACGCAGGTCACGGTCCCCTGAAGGAGTGTTGGCAGAGTAATAGACAGAGCCTGGTACAGAGGAGGGGTGACGGTAGGTCAGAGAAATATTGTAAGTAGTGGCAGGGAAGCTGGTTTCATAGTAATGCAGAGCAGCGGTTGAGTAGCGTAGATAGTAGAGAAGAACTAGCTGATCCGTAGATGGTAACTCAAAGCAACAGCAGGTGAGTTACTGGTACAGCAGCAGTTCAAATAGAGGCAGTAGTGGAGAAGAACTTAGCTGATCCGTGGATTGTGACACAAAGCAACAGCAGGTGAATTACTGGTACAGCGGCAGTTCAAATAGAGGCAGTAGTGGAGCAGAACTTAGCTGATCCGTGGATGGTAACTCAGAGCAACAGCTGCTGAATTACTGGTACAGCGGCAGTTCAAATAGAGGCAGTAGTGGAGTAGAACTTAGCTGATCCGTAGATGGTAACTCAGAGCAACAGCAGGTGAGTTACTGCTACAGAGGCAGTTCACTATAGTCAGTAGCGAAATAGAATTTAGCTGATCCGTAGATGGTAACTCAGAGCAACAGCTGCTGAATTACTGGTACAGCGGCAGTTCAAATAGAGGCAGTAGCGGAATAGAACTTAGCTGCTTCGTAGATGGTAACTCAGAGCAACAGCTGCTGAATTACTGGTACAGCGACAGTTCAAATAGAGGCAGTAGTGGAATAGAACTTAGCTGATCCGTAGATGGTAACTCAGAGCAACAGCAGGTGAGTTACTGCTACAGAGGCAGTTCAATAGAGGCAGTAGCGGAATAGAACTTAGCTGCTCCGTAGATGGTAACTCAGAGCAACAGAAGGTGAGTTACTGGTACAGCGGCCGTTCCAATAGGAGTAGTAGCGGAGTAGAACTTAGCTGAGCTGAAGATGGTATTCTGAGCAGCAGCAGATGAGTCACTTGTACAGCGGCTGTTCCAATAGGAGTAGTAGCGAAGTAGAACTTAGCTGATCCGAAGATGGTAACTCAGAGCAACAGAAGGTGAGTCACTGGTACAGCGGCCGTTCCAATAGGAGTAGAACTTAGCTGCGCTGAAGATGGTAACTCAGAACACGGCTGGGGAATACAGATGCAGCGGCAGTTCTAATAGAGGCAGCAGCGGAGAGGAGCTCAGCTGATCAGAGGATGATAATGCAGAGCAACAGCATGTGAGTTGGACCGAAGGAAGCCAAATCCTTACTGAGAGTGAGTACAGGTAACTCGAAGAACAGGCATTGGACAGAAGGAAATGGGAGGTTTAAATAGTGTTCCAAAAGGCCAGAACCAGTGGGAACAGGTAGGAGGTTATAAGAAAGGGTAGTTGGTAGCACATATGCAGAACAACAGACCATGTGGATGTTGATCCAAAGGTGTAATCAGGATACCGTGATCACCGCTTATAGGAGGAAGGTAACAATGCCGGTGCCCGTCCGCGGGGCCGGCGTGTGACACACACATTACATTAGTAAATACCCCCCACACTACATTAATAAACACATATTACAGCAAAACCCTACAGCCCCCTTACATTACAGCAATAACTCTAACCCCTCTCCACATTAAAGCAATCCCCCGCACCCCACCACATTGCAGCAATAACCACCCTTTCCCACATACATACACTTACTGCATCACTGGGCCAGCCTGCTCTGACTTTGGCTCGTTCTCCACTTACGACACACTGCACATCTTGCGTCAGAGATGTCTTCCCCTCTGTGCAGGGCAAGCAGCAGGAAGTGATGATGGCGGATCAGCCCAGGGTTTATCCGCCCTGGCACATGTAATAAAGGGGCTGGCCCCATGAGGACCTCTGTACCTCTTGCATGATCCACACATTCGCAAACACATGCAAACACATAGCGTTCACATGTGTTTTCACATGTGGTTTAAAGTTGCATATTGATGCAAACACAACACCAGTGTGTAAAGTGTCTTAATATTAACTGTTTTCCAGGGATCTGTAACATTGTTGCAACAAAGTAGTTTTGGATGTTTGCCATATTCTTTTGTTTTTTATAGAGAAATAAAGGTTATAGGAGAGCAGCATGCATTTCACAAGTCTCAATTTTAGCAAGACTGTTCTGCAAAAAGTATGGCCTGTTAGACCTGTGGGTGAGGCATCAGGGGCAGATTGATTGTGGAGCTAGATTTGTCCCAGTTTTGATATTTAAAATGTTAGGAGACAGCATGTGGTAGCATGTATCTTTTCCGTTTGGCAGATAATAGGTTAGAAGCAATTATATGTTTATTTTCCACTAGAAGGCAGTAGACAATGTAACATCTCTAATTTGCAAATCATTTTATCATCAGTATGGGGGTATGACTTTAAATAATGTGTGAGCTTTCCTTAAACTGCTATGTTGGCTTTCCCACTCTCTGACGGTGTTGGACTAAGCTTTCCGAACATATGGTTTATCTCCTCAACCTTCCCCAGTGACTCCATTCTTCATCTCTCCGGAATTTCCTCCTGACTTTGTACCATCCGTGTTTTACCCACGGCAGTCACATGATATTAGATACCTGAATGATCTAACTCACAAGAATATTTTTCTCCAATTCTCTGATATTTAATTTAAATGTAATATTCCCACAATTTTTTTTTCGCAATAGTTACAATTATAAAACATCCATAGCAAAGTTAGACACCACCAACAGATGTCCACAGCTGGCCTGATTTCCACTCTATACTCAGAGCTCACTCTCTCTACCACCGGTACGCGTAATCCCCATGAATTGGCTTGGGAGTGGGATTTAGGAGAGGCCATGGATGATGATGACCGGGCTGAGATCTGGGAGAATGCCACCTCCAGTTCAATTTGTGTGAAAATAATAGAGAATGTACACAAAACTTTGTTTTGCTTGTATTACGTACCAACTTGGCTTAAGAAGACGCTCCTGAACTCCTCTAATAAATGTTGGCACCTTTCTCTGTTTATGGTGGTGTTGTCCGAAAATCGCACGTTTCTGGTTGGGCATAACGAATCGGATCTTTGCTGTACTCCAACTTCTCATTCTCTTAGAGCCTAAATTTTCCCTCCTCCCTCTTGGAATCCACTCAGTTACTCATCATCAGAATAAACTTGTTCGGCAAATAATCTCAGCTGCCACCTGTCAGCTTACAGTTTATGGGAAACATCCTACCCCTCCACCACTCCAAACCATCATTAGCAGGCTTTGGCTCATCTAACACATGGAATTCATAACTAGTAATTTAAGAACTCCTCTAAGTCTTTCAACAAGGTCTGGGGTCCCTGGTTATCTTTTTTCCAGTCTCGTTCACCCTTTATTTAACTTCTAATTTTTCATCCTTCCTACTCTCTATTTCTCTTTTGGAGATCCCTCTGAGTAGCAATTTCTCCCCTGTACTATCCCTTTCTCTTTAATGGTCTAAGCCATGCTGTTCCTTTCCCCTCGTTTTTTCTGTGACTTCCCTCTTTCTCATGCCCAAAACTTGGTTGTTACGTAAATGTTTATCTGTTGTAATTTATTGTTAACACATACTCCTGTTCATTTTGTCCTTAAGCCATTTGTCTCCAGTTTGTACTGTTGTTTTCTCGCTTGCACTGTTATGACCTTCAATGAAAAAATGTGTTTTTTTAAAAGCAAAAAAATCACACAATTCTCTTCCGTGTTAAGCACACTATATATACAAACGTATTTGGACGCTTGACCATTACACCAATAGAGACTGTAATGACATTGTATTCAAATACATATACTTTAATTTGGAGTTGGTCCCCCTTTTGCAGTGATAATAGCTTCCACTCTTCTTGGAAGGCTTTCCACAAGATATTGGAGTGTTTCTATGGGAATTTGTGAACTTTAATTCTGTAGAGCATTTATGAGGTCAGGCACTGATGTTGGAGGAGAAGGCCTGGCTCGCAATCTCCACCATTCCAGTTCATCCCAAAGGTGTTCTATGGGGTCGAGGTCATGTGCGGGCCAGTCATGTTCTTCCATACCGAACTCATCAAACCAAGTCTATGTAGTCCGGGCACAGATATGTTGGAATACAAAAGGGCCTCCCTCAAAATGTTGCCACATAGCAATGTCCAAAATGACTTGGTATGCTGAAGCTTTAAGATTGTCCTTCACTGGAAATAAGAGGCCTAGCCCAAAGCCTGAAAAAAAGCCTGTGGTTGGATCACTTATAATAATTTATGTTATAAATTTATGTAAAGGAAATAGCGCAGGGCGCTTATTTATATGAATTGAAATGTACTTATTTTATTATATTGTGTGCACTTTATTTAATAGAAAATGTATTTATGGCTGAGACAGAGCCAGGGAAGAGATTCATTTGTGTTTTGTAACATTGCTAGAGGAAATCTCCAGTTAGGCATATGTGGGAAGGTAGTCTGTTTTAATGATAGCATGAAATGCTAACTAAGTCTTTTGATGTGAAGTATCAAATGCCTGCTCTGGCTGAAGACCCGGCAGGGGGCCGTTACCTGTGTGCATGTCTTGTTAGACACACAGGAAACCTAACATTGCAAACAGCACATGATGTAGGATATCACAGGTAAGTGTAAATTTTGTTAAGTATGAATTGCATTTAAATCCATATTTGGGAAAACATGGTGCATCCTCATACTAAAAATAACTCAGACTTCAAGGGGCTTTCTTACCTCCTGTGAGGCTGTGTCTATCACTGTACAAAACAGCACTGGTTTGTACTAGAGATGCTCAGGCTCGGTTCCCCGAGAACAGAACACACTCGAACTTAGCAGATCCGAGTACCGAGCCGGTTCGGCTCGGCTCGATACTTTTGAGTGCCCTTGGAATTGAAAATGATGCAAAACGCCATCGTTACGTTGATTTTTGGATTCTATAAGTACCGCTCTCCACAGCGATCCAGCCCCATTTCACAGAGGGACACAGAAGGGGTAGCACAGTTCTTGGTAGTCTGTAGAGCAGTTGGACAGCGTCATAGGCAGAATAGTAAGAGGAGGGGGTAGCAGTGTACTTCAAAGTCTACAGTGACATTCAGGAGAGCTCCATTGCCATTGCTGAAATACAAATACTAGGGCTGGCAGGCTTGGTGTAAATCTGCAGTCAAATTTTAGGGTGTTATATAGGTTGCACACAAAGAGGAGCGCTCCATTGCTCCATTGCTAATTGTCATTGCTGAAATAGAAGTAATAGGGCTGGCAATCTTGGTCTAAATTTGCAGTTATATTCTACTGTGCCATAGCTCATACAGAAACAGGAGGGGTGGTATTGTTCTTGTCACTCTCCAGTCTCAGTCATGATGATACTAATCCCTCTACCTCATGTGCTAAAGTCTATGTTCAAGTGCATTGTGGTTTTAAGTCAGGGAAAACAAATGTAAAAAAAAGCTTGTACCTTTTTAAAGAAAAAAGCACCTCTCTAATAAAGGTGAAAGTTTACTGTGGAAAAACATTAAATTGCCAAGATGCCATTCTACCCAAAATATTATCAAGCATACCAGCATCAGCTAGCTCCCTTCTCTCAGCTAGATCTCAGCACCTGCAATCTACACTGTCATCATATTGACCTTCATCAGTGTGTACATCATCCTCAAACAATACTAATTCATCCCCGCTGAAATCCACCATCACAGAAGTCTGTGTACTTTGATGTAATTGCCGGTAATGGCCTTCCTCATGGAATTTGTAGTTCATTATATGGAAGAGCTGTCGCGATTTTTGTCCAATTCTTTTAGACCAGACCAAGGGCTAGATTTGCTAAGCTGCAGGTTTGAAAAAGTGGGGATGTTGCCAATAGCAACCAATCAGATTCTAGCTTTCATATATTTAGTACTTTCTATAAAATGACAGCTAGAATCTGATTGGTTGCTATAGGCAACATTCACACTTTTTCAAACCCGCAGCTTAGTAAATCTAGCCCCTAATGTCAAAATGTTGTGCAGACTCATCTGCCTCACTACTGGGTGTCTTTGGAAATCTAAGTTTTTTCTGAGCAGCAATTTCTAGAGAAACTAAAGGAGGAGACGTCATTGTGTCATGTACCACTTGAGCTGTCAGCTTGCTGACCAGGAACTCATTGCATCTCTTGAGATCTGGGTCAGTTAGAAAGAAAGAAAGAAAGAAAAGACATAGCTTTTAAACCTAGGATCAAGCACAGTTACCAAAATGTAATGATCCGATTTCAAGATGTTGATAACTCTTGGATGCTGGTGAAGCGAATAAAGTACTTAATCTACAAGTCCAACATAATTAGCGGAATTGCTTTGTTTCATTTCCTCCAATTTATCTTGCTGCTTTTCAAAAAGTCTAATTAGGGTAATCACTTGACTCAAGCTAACAGTGTCTGCACTCTCTTCACCGGTGACTACTTCGAGTGGTTTCAGCACCTTGCACAACACGCAAAGAATTCTCCACTGCGCTGGACTAAAGTACATTCCCCCTAAATGCTATTCTTCTTGCAGCTGCTGCATTCTCCTACTTGCTGTTGCAGAATCCCGAAAATGACCCTTAATGTTTCAGGACACAGACAGCATCGCCTGCATGTCATTGTCATTTTTTAAAAAGTGTTGTACCACCAAGTTGATTGTGTGAGCAAAACGGGGAATGTAATGGAATTTCCTCCGCTGTAATGCTCTAACAATATTGGTGGCATTATCAGAAATCACATATCCTCAGGAGAGTCCAAGCAGGATAAGTCATGTTGCAATTACATCCCTTAGTTTTTCAAACAGGTTGTCAGCGGTATTACCTCTGACCTGCGCCTTGTCTCGTCTCTGATAACCACCTCTCAATCCCGCCTTCAAGACTTCTCCGGTGCTACTCCCCACTTATGGAATTCCCTACCACGATCAATCAGACTTTCCCACAGCCTTCAAATCTTTAGATGCTCTTTGAAAACCCATCTCATTTTTAGAGGTGACCTTATCCTCGATAACACTATTCACACTAATGCACCCTCACAACTATCCCAATCTCCACTCTGAGCCACACTCGCTCCTCTTGTTTCAGCTGTGCCCTCTTCCTTTTAGAATGTAAGCTCTCTAATGAGCAGGGTGCTCCATACCCTTTGTTTTCATGTCTCCATTCATTTTGTCTGCCTTGCCTGTTCTTGTTTTATTTATGTCTTGTTTTATTTATGTCCTTGTCTTCCCTACTGTACAGCGCTGTGGAGCACTATGGCGCCTTACAAATCTATGATGATAATAATAATAATATGCCTCTTAGTGAAGCAGGTGATACACAGAGTAGCCTGCCTCTGAAAAATGTGATGTACTTGGGTACATGCTGCTGTTGTTCCTGCTGGTGAAGGTGAATCACAGTCATATAATCTTTAGTTTGCCCAGTTCCGCTTGTCCACATATCTGTGGTTAAGTGGACTGTGGGTTGAATGGCATTTTGCAGCCCAATAATTAAATTTTTACGAAGCTTCTGGTAGAGCTGAGGAATAGCTTTTCTAGTAGAATGGTGTTGTGATGGAATTTGGTAACGGGGACACAAGACCTCAAGTAATTGTCTAACACCAGCTGCATTAATAGTGGATATTGGACGCAGATCTAATACTAGCATAGTCGCCATGGCGTCTGTGATCCGCTTTGTGACTGGGTGACAGCTTTCATACTTGCTAAGGATTGTTTAACAGTCAAAACCAAAACATACGAGGGCGGTTTTGCCAAAACCTAAACCAAAACACAAAGTTAATCCAGATCCAAAACCAAAACCAGAACACGGGGGTCAGTGAACATCTCTAGTTTATACTGATATGTATCATTCTTGTTCCATCTGACCTGATCACTGGTACCTTAAACCAGTGTGAACTGTCCTTGTTAGGCCTACTGGAGCTAAATAAACATCACTTGCTTCGAAGAAATGCTTGACAACTTCTTCCGTGCTGAAATTCTTGTGACCTACAGATTAAACCCAACTCTAGTCCATTTCCAGCTGTTTCTGAGGTTTGGGCCCAGCTTTCCGGTATTAAAGTTGGCATAATGCAGTTAGGCAGGTAACGTTCTCCCAGCAATAACCAAACCCAGACTCGCCCATCTGACTGCCAAACAGAGAAGCGTGATTCGTCACTCCACAGAACACGTTTCCACTGCTCCACAGTCCAGTGTCGGTGTGCTTTACACCATTCCATCCGACGCTTGGTCTTGATGATGAGAGGCTTGCATACAGCTGCTTGGCATGGAAACCCATTCCATAAGGCCCCCGCCACACGGTTTTTGTGCGTACATTAATGCCAGTGAAAGGTTGGAACTCTTCAGCTATGGAGACAGCAGAGCATTGGCAACTTTTACCCACCAAGCGCCTTAGCTCTGTGATCTTACATGGTCTTTCGCTCTGTGGCTTAGTTGCTGTTGTTCCTCAACGCTTCCATTTTCTAATAATATCACTTACAGTTGACCGTGGAATATCCAGCAGGGATGAAATTTCACGAACTGTCCTATTACCACTGTTGAAGTCACTGAGCTCTTCAGAATGCCCCATTTTGTATTATTATTACCATTTATTTATATAGCACCACTAATTCCTCAGCACTGTACAGAGAACTCACTCAGTCCCTGCCCCATTGGGGCTTACAGTCTAAATTCCCTAACACACACACACATACACAGACAGACTAGGGTCAATTTGTTAGCAGCCAATTAACCTACCAGTATGTTTTTGGAGTGTGGGAGGAAACCGGAGTACCCGGAGAAAACCCACGCAAACACGGGGAGAACATACAAACTACTCACAGATGAGGCCATGGTCGGGTATTGAACTCATGACCCCAGTGCTGTAAGGCAGAAGTGCTAACCACTGAGCCAACGTGCTGCCCAATTTTGTATCGCAAATGTTTGCAAATATAGACTGTATGGTTAGGTGCTTAATATTATACACCTCTGGCAACGGGTCTGATTGAAAAACCTCAATTCAATAATTAACCGCTGTGGCCAAATACTTTGTATTTGTAAGTTCTGTGTACTTCATCGCCACCCATGGCTAAAAAATGAATGAATAATGTCTTTACTCCTGAAATAGTAATATGGTATTTAAACAGGTTTTTCTTCATTTTAAACAGTCCCTTCCACCTTTAACTGGCAATGCACTTATCAAATCAGTAACAGCATACTCTGCACGTCTCTTCACCATGTCTATGAGTGTCTTACCTCTGTTGCTCACAGTCACATTGATGGGTGAGTTACTTTATATTAATAATTTCTCATCACAAACAGATCATCAGCACTCAGTAGTATAACTAGACTATACCACTATTCTGTAATAAGCCATGTGTATAAACCTCTTAGTGTTACATCTTGGAGCTTATTGTGTTTAATATGTTATGAGGTATAAATGAAATAATCCAGGTAATTACCAATGGCATATTACTGTACCTATAGGTGGCATTGGTGGTCTTGGTGACAGGTGGCATTAGTAATTATTATGGAATTTGGGGCATTGTGAAAAAAACTTACTACAGCTGGGATTTTGCTGTGGATTAACACTGTATCAACAAACTAATTTTCTTAAAACTAGATGTAATGTTATGCTAGTAAGATTGCAAATGTAATCCCTTGACCAGCAATGGTTATACTATGGCTTAGATTTACTTGGATTTATTAAACCTGTCACTTATTGGAGACTGGTGTGTTACTGTATGCTGGAACTTTGCAACAGATCCAAGGATTCTAAAGGCTACTTTATACCAATTGCAAAGTGCAAACCTTAGCGTTCTTTAGACATTTCTGATCTGGTCACATCATTGCATCGTTTACATTTTTAATAATTATTTTTTTTCATTATAACATAATCAATGCTGTAAAAAAGAATCCCTGTGCTTTAGTAATAAATACTTTGAGCTCAATGTATTAAGGCAAATATAGAGGAAAATATATTTGCACTGCAAAACACTGGAGAAGACATGACGGGAAAATGAGGGTGCGCACGTATAGTAATGAGATTAATTATTACCATGTGACGTATTGCGCCTGTCTATCCTTCTCTTCCATACATCAAAATGGTAAATAAATATTACATATAATGCCACTATTAAGAGGGAGCACTGAGGATCTATGTACATTAGAACATAGAACCCATAATATGTATCATAATATGTATCATAAAGAACACACACAGTAAAAGTTATGTACTAAAACCACAAAAAAGCAAACTGCTTTCGTCACGTTGCACTAGATCGATCAAAGTTTACTGCTGAGTTGGGTCCCTGCACTTTTACATCACATTTGTAAATCTCCCGCAGCGAGTATAACTAATGGCAGACACTGTAGAAGGTGCCCACCTCCAGGAGTGACCGGGTTTTATTCACTCTACCTTCTTGTTTTGCCCAGGTAAAGTCTTTTGTGAATCTGACTGTAGTTTTCAGAACCTGCTAGAGTCATTGAACCTAACTAATCCACCCCCTGATGAACGACCCATCCACAACTGGAAGAATGTCTCTATTGTGTACCTGGATTTGATATTATATACCCTTATAAAACTGGTAAGAACCAATTGTAAAATTGCTGAGAATCGTATGGCGAGTGCATGCTGTGATATCGTGTAGTCACCATGTGAAAGACGATCTACAGTGTTCAATATGATGGATTTTTACTTGACCCACTGTATTGGTACAAAATGCTCTGTTCCTGAACTTCCAACTTAATGTCCTTTTAAAGCTGCATGGGCTGAGTTAATTAATATGCAAAACATGAGGTTACTGCCTAAGTGCAGAAAGCAATTCAGAAGCAGAGCATCTGCTGTCAAGTAAATGATAGGGAGATGTTCGATTTAAAAACATATATTTTATAATTGCAAAATAATAATATCGATTGAGTAAAAAAAAGTACAACTAAATTTTTGTATGCTGCATTAGATTTCCACTCAATGATCAGATCTTGTTTCTTACAGGATATGAACCAACAAACTGTAGTCTTATATGTATGGTTATCTTTGGTAAGTTCCCAATTCTTACATTATATAATAAATTATAGCTGTAGAATTATTTCCAATATTTGAAAACAATTTCCTGGGACCCTATGTATATCATGTGCTTCAAGACTTCACTATAATAATCGCTGCCCTTTTCAAATGCAGGATCCTGTACGATATTCAATGCAGGCGCTCCCCCTATCCCATCGGAGGGGGTGTAGCTGTTGACTCTCCCATTGTCCCCCTCTCTGCCATCCCCCAATATTCCATGGTTTTATTTCCTCCTCATGGGTCTCTCGATCAGTCAACATTTGCATGTTATTGATAGCAGATGAGTGTGTCCCTTCCCAACCATGGTGTCCGACTGATCCGCAGCCAAATTTGATTCACAAGATATTCTGCCATAAATACACACTTCTCTAAGCTAAATGAATCTCAAACAAGCAATATATCTGTAGAGAACAATAAAGGTCCAGTTTAAAGATGGGAGCCATGCCCTTACTTGATATTCTTAGCAGTACAAATGGAAAGAAAGGCGAACAATACATAACAAAGGTTTTTTTTTATTATGGGCACACAATACATTTCTATTTGTGAATATCTGCCTAATTATCTGCCTCATACATAACAAAGAGCATAGAAAGTGAAAAAAAACAGATTAGAAGGCACAACAATAGAGATGTAACCTTTGGATAACGTGATCAGCTGTAGGTATCCAGGCTCTAAAACATATATAAATTGAAAACTATAAACAAACAACGCTCAATCACTAGATCAGTCAGTAGGGATAAATAAACATTCGTAAAAACATATGAAGTGATGGAATAAGGATGTATCTGAAAGGTGTTCCAACTTGTCTTCGTTAAGTCAGATCCAGAATCCTAGTTATTGTTGTATTATATAAGTAGCAATGTCCTAGTTCAATATGCTTGTAAAAGAAGGTCTTTAAATGGCAATTCCACTTGTATCTTCCCTCCAGATTAGTGTTATATAAATGAAAGAAGGACATGCCATAGAATAAATATTGTAGTGAAATACTGCCAAATGATGTGAACAATAACGTGATATTAATGACTTACGGTTAGGTAATCTCTGTGGAGCCTTGTTATAGTGCACTTGGGATCTTCGTCCTTATTTTGCTAATGTCGTTCTGTTGTTCCTCTATTCCTTTTTGCCTGTCAGTACAGGCAAACAGTAACGAATAAATGAACAATATATACAACCAACATATTTATACAATATATACAACCTACATATTTGAACAATATATACAACCTATATATTTATTTATGATGTTAAGTCTTTATTCCTAGATGGTAAAGAGATATACTACAAGATATAGGCGGAGGAGATGAAGGTTTATCTATCTCTATATAATTTGGATTGTAATTAATATTCAAACCAGTAGGTGCTAGGGTTTTCAGCTTAAAAATCAGCTTAAGTCTTTGCATCTCTAATTTATACTTAGAACTTGGTTGCATTTTACCCAATAGCATATTATCAATGCAATACCCTGTATGTACACCATTTTGGCACGGTCAGTACTATGTCTATATGTTATTTTTCATTGTAATGATTTTCAGTGACACATCAGAGCTGTTGGCCTCTTATTCAGAATATCATTTGAAATATCAATTATGACAATTTATATTGTACTATCGCAATAACATTACCTGATGGGTGGAGAGTTTTTCACTCATATTAAGATTGTTTTTAAGTTATTCTTAAAACATTACTATGTATACTAGTTTGCACACCAGAGCATTAATTAGTTCCAATCACGAGTCCACTCCATTTAGCAAGTTATATCTTATAGCAGGCTTGTTTCATTTGAGCAAGAACTTCCTGAAAAGTCCCATCAAGAGATGAAACACGTTGAGTATGCAGCGACAGCACTATTTGATCTACAAGCATGGTATTTAATTGATGCTCATATGAACATCTAACCTATTCAGTCCTTGGACTAAGTGCAATTTATTTTATTTTGATGAGACTTGCTAGCCCTTGCAACTGACAGCAAGAGCTGGACTGGAAAAGTTAATCGCACATTGAGTCTGCTACTTACATGTAATCTTTTAATATATTTTTACTTAATAAAATGCGTTACCTTTTACAATGATGCCTCTTTTTCCTTATGTCAAGAACCACTGAGACCGGGCTGCATAGAAGCACATTCTGACTACAGCGTATTTCACTACAATATATCTTCTATGCATCTCGTTCTTTAATTTATATAAGCACGGAGGGAAGATATTGTTATTATGAAGCACTACGCTTCGTGTCCCATCTTGGTAGTGGTGTCCCATGTGATCTAGTGAACACAGGAAGTGGGGCAACCTCCAGTCGTGTGCATCGCTCTACTAAGCATATACAGACATGAAGTTTAGTTCTCAACAAGGTTCTTTCAGTGTCAGCTGACATGATATAACTTGAGCTTTATCCTTTTTGTGTAAACTTACTTATATATAGATATATAAAGTGAGCAGAGGCAAAAAATATATATGAGCAACCTGTTCTCTGACACTGTTCACAAAATAAGCTTACCATCTGCATATATTAATGTACTATAATATAGTTAAGTGCGTTAACTGCATAAGTTTGCCATACTGCCTGTCTGTTGCAGTCAGTATCAACTGTGAGCCACTGCATATATGTATATATCATCTGTTACAACAAATTCTAAAATAAAACCAACAAATTGGTTAAGTCTAAAAGTTTTTTGTGGTTTAACATCTACCACCAACGCCGCTAACAGCTATTACATTTAACAGAAGAAGTGCCCTTATAATAGGTTTCATGCCCAATAGATACAAGTGGAATTGTCATATAAAGACCTTCTTTTACAAGCATATTGAATCATATAATACAACAAATACTAGGATTCTTGATTCTGACTATATGAAGACAAGAATAAGGTTGGAATGTTTTCTCAGATACATTCCATTGCTTCATATGTTGATTTATTCCTACTCACCCTGTGATTGAGCGCTGTTTGTTTGTATTTTTCAATAACAAAGAGCGCAACTGGAAATGGAATGGTGGAAAGAGTAAATATGTCAATTATAAGGCGATGTTATATTAATTTCCTACTGCCTTCTAAATATTGTTGGTATGCATAACTATGTTTGCTGCTTATATAACCAGACAACCAAAATGTGTACCTTGTTTAGAATCACGGTCTACTTTTAATCATATGTACCCACCTACCCACACTCGCCCATCTGCGTTGCTCCCTCTTATTATTCTGTACTTCCCTTCCCCCTCTTGTCCCTACCTTGAATACCTGTGTTATATGCAGAACCAAGAAAAAGTTCTTATAAAGAAGATAAAAAAAAAACCTTTTCTCTTGTTGAACTGGCAGAGTACCAAAATGTAATGTCAGAAATGGGCTGAAAACCCTCCGTAATCAAAGGCTTTAGAAAAAATTAAACCTGCTTTTTTTTGCCACATATAAAGGTGGAAAGACAATCTTCAAAGAAATAAAAAAAAATGGGGAATACTGATCAGACACAAATGAAGAACACATGAAATGTTTTGATGACATCAGTTGTTTCATTTATTTGATTCACTTTAGCATAAAATTATTTATTAGATGATATTTTAATCAGCTATGATTTTTCATACTCCAGTCTTGGCAAAATGATTTTATAAGCTGGAACCCAGATGACTTTTGTGGAATTAAGAGCCTATTCATTCCCAGTGACTACTTTTGGAAACCAGATGTCTACGTCTATGAAATGTAAGTTGGGCGATATAAACACATAGTTACTGATGATTTATGTGAAACGTTAGGAGTGCCTCTCAGGCCATGATTGTTTTTTCTGAATCTTGTGCTTTTTGAGTTAATAATAATTTTTGTTTGTGTTAATAACACTTTCTATCTGGGGAGGCATACAGTATACACAGGGGAGTTTTATTGTGTGATTACTTCAATTGTGTAATATTATATATATCAAGAGAGACAGCAAACGTCTTTTACTTATGCCATTTGCACCTATATTTCAGCGAATGTCCCTGTTTTCTAGAGATTTGGATTTGTAGGCCAAGATGACAGTGTCTGAATGGGTGATACAGTTTGTGTCTTCTGATGGTGGGAGGTGGGTGAATCACAGTGTTCCTTGGTGACTGTGCGGTAGGTGCGTGTAAACTTGACACACAGAAAAGTGATACATTGAATAGAAATGACATTTCACTCTATTTTACCACGCCTATTTACAAACACGCAATAGGCGCAGATTTACTTCCTGGGGTGCAGTTATGTAAATGTTAGTTATCTATATGAGCACCGGGTTGGCAAATAGGTAGATTTCATCCAGTTGGAAATCTCTGTGAGCCTGCAAATTTTTTTAATTACCAAATTCAGGCAAAGGTGTCCGCTTTTTCCTTGGTATTTGTCCTTTGCATGAAAGCCTTGGCCAGATCAATTAGAAATAACCCTAATGTGTCGGGGTGGGGTGGGGGTCGGAACATAATTTGGCCCTATTTGCTGATAATCTCTTAACTGCCATCACCAATCCTGCGGTATCTTTACCCACCTTAATGGTGGACTTTAAGAAGTTTGGTGAATTATCTAATTTCAAAATAAATTATGCCATATTTTTGGCTTTCAATCTCTCGATTGCTCCGTTGGCTCTGGAGGGGCTCCAGCACTCCTTCTCCTTCACCTGGCATCCCACCCACATCCAATTTTTAGGGGAATTAGTTACAAATCTATACACAGCTTTTTTTGCCCCCTTGCTTCCTAAATTCTGAATGGAGTGTCGGTAATGGTGGTCCAAAGGCTTCTCCTGGCTAGGGAGAATAAACATCATTAAAATGAATATGCTACCCAAACTTTTCTATCTTCTCTAAACGCTCCCTATTCACATTCCTCCCAGATATTTAAAGGATAATTTGTGATTTTGTTTGGGCTGAGAAACCCCCCAGATTTCGAATGGACATTCTCTATAGGCAGAAATTACAGAGTGGATTGCAATTACCCCTATTCTCTAAATACTATCAAGCTGTGTTAGGTAATAGGATTCTTGAATGGACTAGAGCCCCTGACCCTAAACATTGTGTCATGATTGATGGTCAGTTGATGGGTATCCCATCCGGAGTCCTTCCGTGGCTACCCAAACTCCCCCATTCATTCCATTCCATAATTGGACCTACTCTTCAGTGCTGGGCTAGACTATGGACTCTGAAATTCATATCTTCTTGATATCCTCTCTTACTCTACTGTCCTCTAATCCAAATTTCCCTCTGGGGCTACTCCCAGAAGCTTTTAGGTCATGGTCTGACGGGCAGTAGTCAGGAGTGGTCAGCTGATGGCAAGTGGTCATATATGTGCCTTCTCTGTCTTGTGGAAAAATTGGGCCTTCACTCCTCTGAATTTTGGTTGTACTTACAAGCCAGAAAAGGCTGTCCTGAACAGGGCAGGAAGGAGCCTGACTGGCTTTGAGGATCTCTGCTAAATCTTCCACACACCCAAACATACAATCTTTAATATTTATAACATACTTATTGTTACCCTGGAAGACTCCCTACCAGGTTATGCTGGGTCTTGGGACCGGGACCTGGGAAAGATGAGCAGTGGGCAAAAATGTCCCAATTTATTCTAGCTGGCTCTATGAGCCTTTCAGTAGTGAAGACACAGTTCAAGGTACTCTCCAGGTGGCCATATAAGCTTAGTAAAATGTATCCAGGGGTCTCGGGGTCCTGCTGGAGGTGTGGCTTGGGACCTGGGTCTTCTCTGCACACCTAGTGGGACTGCCTGGTCCTCCTTCTAGAGTCAGGTTAGACAATGCTCTGAAGAAAATCTGGGATGTCCAGTGCTGGAAGGTCCAGACTTCTCATTATAAAGACAGGATCTGTTTCACAGAAATGTTCGAGCTACAGCATGCATTTTGCAGGGCTCTGCTAAGGGGAAGGATAAGCTCATTAAACTTTACCATTTAACTTCAAGTGCTCCTTTCCATTAAGGGGATGGGTGAATATACTGCATTATAACCTCGCTTTGTCTCTGCAGCACACTTTATAACCCTTAGGGGTCATATAACACATCACAAATTGTATATTACAGGACTGAAAGTGATAAGATCCCAGTGATTTCATATTATAAACTGAATAATGATGGAAAAATTGAAAAATCTTATCCATTACGGCTCGTCAGTACATGTCATTTGGACTTGTTCAAGTTCCCCTTTGATACCCAGGTCTGCAGAGTGACCTTTGGTTCGTATATTTATACAGGTAAGCCTTAAAATATATATAGTATTGGTGAGCCAAAATACAGCAAATACATCAATCTGTGGTGCAATAAATTATTCAATAAAGATTCAATAAATATTACTCCAGTTGTACGTCAATAAAAGTCTATATACTGTAATTATGAAAATATGTCACCAAAATATATTATCTAGAACAGTGCTATCCAAACTGTCCAATTTGGAGGGCACCATTTTTTTTAAGACTTACATAATGGAGGGCCAGACATATAATATAATTATCAAGAAAATCATAAAATAAATACACAACAAATTCCATTATTAGCACAATTCCCAATTTTAAATACAAACATATTCACAATTTGACACATTTACAGAACATCTGTCATGAACAGACACATGCAATTTTATTGTAAATACTTGTAGTGAGTTAACATCAAGTCACCAGCCGAAGTCAGGATCGAAGGTGAGCTTTATTGAAAGTATCCACAGCGTAACACAGCAACACATGTGAACAGCAAAACAAATCAATGCAGAAACTTGATAGTGTATTTGCTCTTTCAGGAGGAGAGTGTAAGACTTTAACCCTCCCCACACTCCAGCCAAGACTAGACTGAATTTGAGCTCTTAAATAGGCCCAAACTCCTTGTCACACACCGGACCCTACACTTTTCTTACGGGAGTCTGAGGCGCAAGCCTGGCCTCCGCAGTTGGGCTCCCACTCGGTAGCTACGTTGCGTCGTCCTTCAATGGTGCTCGCAATCTTGGATTGTGGGCATGAGGACTCCAGTCTTTTAAAATCTTCCCTTTCACAGAATAAGCTGCTTTTTCCCCACCCCTCTCTTTCACCCAACCTATATAAGCCCCTGTTCTGGATAGATGGTGCCAGATCTTCATGCCCAGATAGCCTGCTGCTGCTGGATCGATTGACTCCTGTTTACTTTGCTTCTCAGTGTGTCCTGGTGTCCTGTATTCTGGTACTTCGCTGCATATCCTGGTCTCCAGCGTCCTGTGTGTCTCAGCTAAGTCTGGTATCCAGCTTGCAATGCTTCTCTGCAAATCCTGGTCGCCAATGTCCTGTTCTTCTCAGCTAATCCTGGTTTCAGGTGGCTGGTAATTCTTGGTTACTCTTGGGGGTAAATGTATCAAGCTGCAATTTTTCTGGCTATTTAAAATGGCTGCAATCACTGCAAATTGCCTTAAATCACTAATGATTTGCATCTCCAAACTATCTGATGTATCATCCTCCGTTTAGGAGGGTCCAGCGATGTGTGACAATTTCAAAACACTAATCGCTGTTTTTTAGACCTACTTCTGATAGGCTAGATAATTGCATGTTGTTTGAGCTCTCACCATTCATAACACAAGAGGAGGCACCATTAACTTATGAATTAAAGAGCAAGCTTTATTTGATATGATTATTTAAGGGGCAATACTATTTTATTATTATATTGATGGGACATAATATTTGATTACCAATGGGGGCAATAATAATTTTTTTGTGACTGGACAACACTTATTATTTCATGATGGGGACACAATTAAAGTGCATGCTTGTGACACTACAATTGCTAGCATGCATGGGTACAAGTGCTATCATACACTTGCATGCTGCCACTTGTACTGCCTCAAGTGTGCACTTTAATTAGTGTTCTCATCATGAAATAATAAGTGTTGTCCAGTCATAAAAAATGATTATTGCTACCATTGGTAATCAAATATTATGTCCCAATAATATAGTAATAAAATAGTATTGCCCCTTAAATAATCATACATGAAATTTGGGCCACTAATATATTAATAAAATAATTTTTGCCCCTCTAATCAAGAAATAATGATTATCCTCATAATTAATAATTGCTTTGTGCCTCCAATTATGTTCTGAATCACCAGGCGATTTGAGCTATCTTCCCTTTCAGAACCACCTCTATTTTTCTGCTGTTTTTTTTGAGTGATTTAACATCTATTTGCATAACCGCAAATCGATGGTAAATCACTCAAGATTTACCATCTTCAGTGATTTAACATAGATTTCACGATTTGTATTCTTATCATGGCTAAAAGTTGGGACGGCGGTTTGTAATGTGGTGCTTTTGAAAATGTTGTTTCTTTTCGGCAGTTTTCTATTAATTCTTCCTTTCATACATTAGAGATTAGCATAGCTCCAGAAAAAAATAAATTGCTGAAATATGGCGATTTGGGCAAATCGCAGCTTGATACATTTTACTCCTGGTGTCCATTGTCCGATATCCCTCTGCTGCTCTAGTATCATATATATATATATATATATATATACCTATATATATACACATATATATATATATATATATATATATATATATACAAGTTAACCCGTGCATGATACTCATGCATTCTAGTCAAATCAAGCTACTTAAGGTGTTGAAAAGGTTCTTGTCATGCATTTGGGCCTAGCCCAGGCCTCCTCAGGGGAAGAGCGTTACTTCCCGACGTAAGCGCCCTTTTTTAACGTGGTTTTGTCCACATGTCACCACATCATCATTCTTCTCCATCACCTCATCCTTCATTTTCATCGCCACATCTATCCAGATGTCTATCCAGACACAGGGATCTCTCTCAGCGGTCCTGAGTATCACACTCCTCTCACTCTGTCACCCCTGGCAACCACCAACCACTCCCCACTGTCACCCCCGGCAACCACCAACCACTCCCAACTGTCACTTCTCCTTCAAGAAATATATATATATTTTTTTTAAATCTTTATAAACACTTTTTTTTTTTTTTTTTTTTAAAGTTTTATTTTTGAGAAGGTCAATAATGAGCATCAGTCCAAGACAAAATCTGTTACAATCAGGTTATGCATGTTCAGGGACTAATACAATCATTGTATATCATAATAAAAAGAGTTTTGATATTGACCAAGTTTTAACTATAAGAATAGAAGAAAGAAGAGACAGAAAAGAGAGGATAGTCAGAGAAAAGTGGGCAAGATAGATTAGGAGGCGGTGTGGCAGGCTGCCAAAAGAAGAAAAGAAAAAGAAAGCAAAGCAAGAGGTAGAAGAGAAGTGGGGAGGGGGAGGCAGGGGGGGCGGGGGATGGTAGCAGGTTGAGGGGGGATATCAAGTGGAATGTTTTAGAGGAGTCATAGAGCAAAAGGAATTTGGATTTGAAAAAATGACATCCACGGCTCCCAGACTTTGTTGAATGATTTAGAGGTATTGCGCAGTATGCATGTCATAAACTTCATTTTGTATGAGTGCCAAACTCTATTAATAATTGTCTGCATAGTAGGCGCGGAGGGTTGTTTCCAATTAGTGGCAATTTGACACAGTGCTGCAGAAACTATGTGGCGGAACATTTTTGTTTGATGTTTAGTTGCGGATGGAATCCCAAGTGGGAGAAGGAAAAACCTGGGAGAAATTGGGATGTCAATCTGTAGAATCTGAGACGCAAGGTTCCGTAGTTCCAACCAGAATAGGGCAAGCTTGTGGCATTGCCACCAAATATGGAGGAAGGACCCTTCCGACGAACATCCTCTCCAACATGAGCTAGATGAGTCCGTAAAGATTTTTTGTAATCTGGTCGGGACCAAGTACCATCGATAAAGAAGCTTATAGGCATTTTCTTTCAGCTTCACACAGATTGAACTAGAGGCCGTGTTGGCTTTTATTTCATCCCAATCTTCCCCATCCAATGGACCCCCCAGATCCTCCTCCCAGGCTCGCTCATGGGAATCTTGGGTGTCTGAGTCAGGGACTCTCAGCTCTCCATATAGCCGAGATATAAGGCCATTGGTAGAAGATCGCCGGAGGAAAAGTGACTCGAATGAGGTCAACGGCCTGATTCTTAAAGATGATTTAGTGGTGGAATGAAAATTTCTTAGTTGCAGGTATTGGAAAAAAAAAAGTGTTGGGAATATTGAATTTGGTTTTTATGTCTTCGAATGAGGGAAATGAAGCGTCTGTAGTGATATTATTAAGATAGTAAACATCGTTCCTTTTCCAAAATTCAAAGGACGAAACTATACGACCCGATGGAAAATCTGGGTTATCAAAAAGAGGAACAATTGGACTAGTAGCCGGGGCGAGATTAAACTTTGAGTTTGCTCGGTCCCAGAGAGAGAGCGAATGCGATACAATTGGGTGATAAAGAGCGGACCGAGGACGTTTAGTGCGAGGGAGCCACAGGAGAGAGGAGGCGGAGGAAATACCTAAGCTTTCGGTTTCGATCGAGACCCAAACTCTGGAGGAGCCCGGGGAGTTCCATAAAATACATTGGGCAAGTTGCGCTGCCAAGAAATAGTTTTTAGAAATTGGGGACTCCCAAACCGCCCTCCCGCGTCGACCTTTGTAGGACAAGGAGCCGAACTCTTGGACGTTTTCTACCCTATATGAATTGTGAAGTATAATGTTGCAAAAATTTGAATACATAAGGGGGGATGCGTATGGGAAGGGCTTGAAAAAGATATAATAACCTGGGCAAAATGTTCATTTTGACTGAGTTGATTCGTCCTATCCAGGAAATGAGGTTTTTACTCCAGGTTTCTGAATCAGATTTAATTTGGGATAGTAGTTTAGGATAGTTAGCTTGGAAAAGCTGACTATATTGTTTAGTTATGTAGACGCCTAAATATTTTATCTTTTTTTGGTGCCATTTGAAGGGGAATTGTTGAGTGAGAGAAGATTTCATACTATCTGTGAGATAGAAATCCAGAGTTTCTGTTTTTTGAGGATTGATTTTGTATCCAGAGATGTAACTGTAGGTTTTGATGTCTGCAAGAAGGGGGGGAAGAGAAACAGCGGGATCCGAGAGAGTCAAAAGAACATCGTCAGCATATAATGATATTTTATGTTCGGATTTCCCTGTTTTAACTCCATGTATCGCCCCGTTAGATCGGATTTTTGCTGCTAATGGTTCAATTAACAGGGCAAAGATTAAAGGGGAAAGTGGGCATCCCTGCCTCGTCCCATTAGAAATTGAAAATGGGGAAGAGGCGACTCCGTTTGCCACTACCGTTGCTCTGGGAGACTGATACAAAGCTAATAGGCCGTCTAAAAACTTACCAGAGAAACCCATCGACCCCAAAACCCTAGACATAAAGGTCCAAGAGATGCGATCAAACGCTTTTTCGGCATCAAGTGCCATGATTAGTGATGGTGATTTACCAGAATAAATAGAATGTATGAGGTCAATAGCCCGACTGGTGTTGTCTATAGCTTGGCAGCCTGGTATAAATCCGACCTGATCTGGGTGGATCAGGGAGGGGAGAAGGGTGTTCAAGCGGTTAGCTAAAATTTTGGCATAGATCTTGAGGTCCACGTTTAATAAGGATATAGGCCTATAACTGGGACAGGAGGTAGGATCTTTATCTGGTTTTGGTATAACAACGATAGTGGCCAAGGTTGTCGCCTCATTAAAAGGTGAACCCATTAAGATGTTGTTAAAGAAATCTGTCATATGTGGGGCAAGGTCTATGGCAAATTTCTTATAATATTGTGCCGTGAATCCATCGGGGCCTGGGGCCGATGATGATTTCATCATTTTTATCGCTGAAATTGTTTCTATCTGGGTGATATCCGCGTTCAAAAAAGCGATATCAGTGTCTGAGAGATGTGGTAGTGAGAGAGATGACAGAAAAGATGTAATTTCTGTATCAAGAGATTCGACAGAGGCTGAGGTCTCGGGGAGATTGTATAAAGCTTTGTAATAATCGTGGAATTCTTGAGCGATTTGCACCGGGTCATACATAGGCTGCGAGTTAGGAGATTTTTTGAGTTTTGTAATCTGTTCTCGAGATTTTTTTTTATAAACACTTTTAACAATTAACAAATTAAATTAACAAATTAAAAACATCTTAGTATACCAAATTTCAGCCCTTTCTGAATTTTTTTTTCCACACACACTAAGAATTTAGTAGGTCAGTGTATAACTCCGCCCAGCAGGTGGCGCTGCAGCTTGGTTTTATTTTTTCCACACACACACACACAGACAGACTAACACACGCCACTAAGCATTTATATTATAGATATGCATATATATATATAAATATATATATATATACATGCACATATATATATATATATATATATATATATATGTATATATCTATATATATATATATATACACACGCACACACACACACACACACGCATATATGTACATATACGTGTGTGTGTGTGTATATATGTATATATATATATATATATATATATATATATATATACAGAGTCTAAACAGCAACAAAGAACGGACCTCCTTGCGAGCGTTCCTGGTGAAGACTTACGTCATGTTAAACTATGTGCCTCTGTTTGCTAGAATCCTATATTCCTATGAGGAATGGGTGGGAATTCCTCCTGACTCCCGGAAGGTTAACCCTTTCCTCAGATTTGGCAGTTTCTTAGCCTGCCGCAATACTGAAAAAATATTAACTTACATAGATACTGAGAAGTCAATCCAGCTTACAGAACAAGAGAATTGTACAGTTGCCCATACACAGAGTAATGCAAATGCAGTACAAATGGGTGTGCTAAATGTTGGGCAACACATAGTTGTGAGCTGTGAATTGTGGCTCCTGGCAAGGAGCATCAACTAAGTACAGTGTTCCAGCCACTGGCAGGGGCAGATTGGAAAGCATTCAGCTAATCGACTGACTGAGAGCAGCCACGTCTTGTGACATCCTCTGCACAATTCAGGGAGGTCACAGTGTCACAGACAATCCAATGAGAGAAGGAGGAGGAGAGAGTGCAGTGTGCTCTTCCTCCTTCCTCTGCATGGGCAAGTAAGGGACACATGAGATCTGATGGCATGTGAAGAGGCTGATGGGCATGTAAGGAGATGTGATGACATTTGGGGAGATGGAATGTGTGGATGTCTGTTGGCATTAGGGGATGTCTGAAGGCATGTAAGGGCATATAAGGGAGTCAGATGGCATGTGGGGAGGCTGATGGGCATGTGGCAAGTTCTGATGGCATGTAAGGAGCATGTGGGGAGGTCTGATGGCATGCAAGGGTATTGTGGGGAGGTCTGATGGCATTTATGAGGAATGTGGGTAGACCTAATGGCATGTGGGGAGGCTGATAGGCATGTAAGGACACGTGAGGAGATCCGATTGCATTCAGGGAGGCTGATGAGCATGTAAGGGGCATATGGGGAGGTCTATTGCATTTAAGGCGCATATGGTGAGATCTGGTGGCATGTGAGGAGGCTGATGAGCCTCCTCACATGTTATGAACATTTTGGCAATGTTGAATAATTTCTTTTTCTCTTAGCAATGTATGTGTGTATGGTATGTGTGCGTGTATTTATACTGGGTAAATGTATATGAACACACATATAAAAAGTAAAGTTGGCCCGTTGTGATACCTATAGATATTTATGATTATACTATAATATACTATACTATAGGGAGAGAGGGAGCGGGGGGAGGGGGGGGGCTATCTATACTAAACTATAAGGAGAGACGGGGGCGCGCCTATACTAAACTATAGGATAGAGGGGGGTCTGCATTTACTATACTATAGGGAGAGAGGGAGGGGGGCTATCTATACTAAACTATAGGAAGAGAGGAGGGCTGCCTATACTAAATTATAGGGAGAGAGGAAGGTGGGAGCTGCCTATTCTAAACTATAGGGATGGAGGGAGGGAGGTGGGGCTGTTTATACTAAACTATAGGGAGGGCAGTGGGGTTTTGCTTAAGCTACCCTAAAAAGAAAACTAAAGGGAGAGGGCTACACAGAGAAAACTATAGGGGGGCTATAATGTGTGAAGGAATGGGGGGGACTGTCTTAATAGTACATGGGTGGAAGGTAGGCTGTTAATTTAATGGTGGAGATTAGATGGGGGCTATTTATGTAATGGATGCTATTTTATTTGTGGGGTGATAGTGGAACAATTTAATTAATTGGTGGAGCAATTTAATTTATTGGTGTGGCCTACTAAGTTAATATGGGGTGACGGGACCTTTAATTTAATGCTGGGATGGTTTTGGTCTATAATTAAATATGAGGCTCAGTTTGGGGAGGAGTGCTATTTATTAAATGTGCATATTAATTATTTAATGCCAGGGATGTTCGTGGGAAATGGTTATATTAAACATAAATGCTATTACTTTATTGCTGGGGTTCTTTAAAGAGAGGGAATTTGGTTTATTTATTAAATGGGAATACTATTAATTTAATGCTGGGGTTGGTTGGAGGGAAATAGATCTATTCATCAAATGTGAGTACTATTACTTTTGTTGTTGGGGCTGGAGGAAGGCTTAATTATTAAATGTGGGTGTTATTGATTTAATCTCCAGGCTGGTTGGAGTTTTCTAGATTTCATGTAACCATTTTTTTTTTCCAATAGGGCATCCAACATTCCAGGATCAAGACGAGCAGGAACTGATCTAAAGACACGAGCAGCCACAAGTGGTGAAAGTGACAAGACAGGTAGGAGAGAGCAGGATAGTCTGCCAACTCTCCTGAATCTGATGGGACAGTCCTGAATTTGGGTGACTGTCTTGCTTAGTCAGGATTTGGTCCGACTACAAGGACAGTTGGGAGGTATGTCCCGCTTCACACTGTACTGCTCGTGAAGGCAGAGCTGCGTGCAACTAACAATAGTGCCTGTGTATTTGTCTAAAATGTGTCTAAAATGATAACCCCCTGTCTTAAGTGCACCAAGGCCCCCAACACCCCCTTTGCAGTGAAACATGGTATTGGTTTCCCCGGTGGGCCCTTCATGCCCCAGTCCAACACTGCACAGGTGGAAGCCTGACAGGCAGCTTCTTATACTCCCTGCTCCCAGGGAGTCATTCTTAATTTCTCTATGTTTACTTAGGGTTGAGCTCTCCCTTTCAATTTTTGACTCCCAGTGGCTGCAATTATTATAGTCCTATTATCACTAGGGAGTGCTGATTTCTCACCCTAATCATCTTTTTATGCACCATACAAAAAATAAAAAAAACACTCCTTATAGAACATTGAGTATTTCAGATGAAAGGACTGGACTGCCACCTGATCAGGTATAATTTAGTAAAAAGACAATGTTCTGAAATTTGTTTGTATATGTAAGCCCCAAGTTTTCTGTAACTGAAATATGTGGACCCACAAATATTGCATGTGTCACTAACCTAATCTGCTCTCTTACTATTTTCCATGTTTTATATGGTATGTACTGACTCACATTTATTATTTATGAATAGCTTGCATGTCATACGCTATGAGTTTGCAGGTTTGATAATTTGCTGGAATATTTTGCATACTGAATTGTATATGCTACAAACACTTTATATTCTTTCAGCAAGGTTATTTGTAGGTGGGTTTCTATCACAGTAGTGGTCAGAGGCATAACTAAACATTTGTGGGGATCATAATACCCCCCATGTACTCCCCAAGGAAAAAACACATACACACATGAGGATTGACAGGAAAGGCGGCTCCCTCAACTGCAGGACCCATAACGACTGCATCTCCTGCAACTATGGTGGGTACACCTTTGGCAGTGGTCCATGTCATGTTCTCAATACTCAATATGTAAAGAATTGGCTCAAAGCGCTTCTTGGCCTTTTGGCTGAGATCAAGTATAGATCTTCCTGCACCCATGGGTTTAAGGGAATCGAGTGGTGGTGAGGGAGTGTCACTTGGTCTTCTGCCCATAGGCTGAGATGTTGGGAGACTGAGATGCCATTGATATACCCTACCCAGGGTGAGGATCAGCATCATTTTTTTTAGTGTAATGTCATATTTAAATTTAAAACTCTCCTAAAACTCTCCTTAAAACTCTCCCTTTGACTGTTTCAGTGAACTGTGTCCTCATGCTGTATTATAGGCTATTCTTGCAGCAATATATATAGTTATGCGAGCCAATTCTACACATAATAGTTCATTAATATTAGGGATGTGCACCGGCGACTTTTGAGGTCTCGTGTTTTGTGTTTTGGATCCGGATTTTCGTTATTTTTGAGGTTCGGATTTGTCTCGCAAAACACTTGACGAAAGGTCTCGGTTCGGATTTAAGGTATTGGATTCGGATTTTTTTTGAAAAAAACATAAAAAGTTTAAAAATCAAGTTTTTGGGCTTATTTTCACTCCTAGGCTATTATTAACCTCAATAACATTCAATAACAAGCATTTCCACTAATTTACAGTGTATTCTGAACACCTCACAATATAGTTATTAGTCCAAAACGTTGCAACAAGGTATCTTTCTGGACTGCGTAGAGGAGTGGGTCACCACAATATATATTAAAAACCCTGAACTTTTATGATTCGCACCAATAATTGTACCTGGACTGCGTAGAGGAGTGGGTCACCACAATATATTAAAAACCCTGAACTTTTATGAATCGCACCAATAAATGTACCTGGACTGCGTAGAGGAGTGGGTCACCACAATATATATAATAAGAAAACCATCAACTGGTTTGATTCGCACCAATAAATGTACCTGGACTGCGTAGAGGAGTGGGTCACCACAATATATTAAAAACCCTGAACTTTTATGAATCGCACCAATAAATGTACCTGGACTGCGTAGAGGAGTGGGTCACCACAATATATATAATAAGAAAACCATCAACTTGTTTGATTCGCACCAATAAATGTACCTGGACTGCGTAGAGGAGTGGGTCACCACAATATCTTAAAAACCCTGAACTTTTATGAATCGCACCAATAAATGTACCTGGACTGCGTAGAGGAGTGGGTCACCACAATATATATAATAAGAAAACCATCAACTTGTTTGATTCGCACCAATAAATGTACCTGGACTGCGTAGAGGAGTGGGTCACCACAATATATTAAAAACCCTGAACTTTTATGAATCGCACCAATAAATGTACCTGGACTGCGTAGAGGAGTGGGTCACCACAATATATATAATAAGAAAACCATCAACTGGTTTGATTCGCACCAATAAATGTACCTGGACTGCGTAGAGGAGTGGGTCACCACAATATATTAAAAACCCTGAACTTTTATGAATCGCACCAATAAATGTACCTGGACTGCGTAGAGGAGTGGGTCACCACAATATATATAATAAGAAAACCATCAACTTGTTTGATTCGCACCAATAAATGTACCTGGACTGCGTAGAGGAGTGGGTCACCACAATATCTTAAAAACCCTGAACTTTTATGAATCGCACCAATAAATGTACCTGGACTGCGTAGAGGAGTGGGTCACCACAATATATATAATAAGAAAACCATCAACTTGTTTGATTCGCACCAATAAATGTACCTGGACTGCGTAGAGGAGTGGGTCACCACAATATATTAAAAACCCTGAACTTTTATGAATCGCACCAATAAATGTACCTGGACTGCGTAGAGGAGTGGGTCACCACAATATCTTAAAAACCCTGAACTTTTATGAATCGCACCAATAAATGTACCTGGACTGCGTAGAGGAGTGGGTCACCACAATATATATAATAAGAAAACCATCAACTTGTTTGATTCGCACCAATAAATGTACCTGGACTGCGTAGAGGAGTGGGTCACCACAATATATATAATAAGAAAACCATCAACTTGTTTGATTCGCACCAATAAATGTACCTGGACTGCGTAGAGGAGTGGGCACTGGGCACCACAATAAAATATATAAAAAACCTTCAACAGGTCTGCATTACACTACACATACGGCTGCTCCTCCATCCTCTCCATCATATACATGTTGGAGTTTTAGCATGTGACAACCTCTTGTTTTTGATAATGTCAGTGCATTTTGAATATTTTTCAATTTGCCCCACACCACTGAATGTACTTTATCTATGATACGCATCTATCTATCTTGACTGCGTAGTGTGGTGGCCCCGGTACACAATTTGGTACCGGGGCCACAATAAAATAAATACACCCTCCACGTGTCAGAATTCCACCAAACAAGTATCTGGACTGCGTAGTGGGGTGGCCCCGGTACCCAACTTGATACCGGGGCCACAATAAAATAAATACACCCTCCACGTGTCAGAATTCCACCAAACAAGTATCTGGACTGCGTAGTGGGGTGGCCCCGGTACCCAACTTGATACCGGGGCCACAATAAAATAAATACACCCTCCACGTGTCAGAATTCCACCAAACAAGTATCTGGACTGCGTAGTGGGGTGGCCCCGGTACCCAACTTGATACCGGGGCCACAATAAAATAAATACACCCTCCACGTGTCAGAATTCCACCAAACAAGTATCTGGACTGCGTAGTGGGGTGGCCCCGGTACCCAACTTGATACCGGGGCCACAATAAAATAAATACACCCTCCACGTGTCAGAATTCCACCAAACAAGTATCTGGACTGCGTAGTGGGGTGGCCCCGGTACCCAACTTGATACCGGGGCCACAATAAAATAAATACACCCTCCACGTGTCAGAATTCCACCAAACAAGTATCTGGACTGCGTAGTGGGGTGGCCCCGGTACCCAACTTGATACCGGGGCCACAATACCTCCTCCAAACATGCTACAGACAATTCGTCATTGAGATCCCATTAAGTATGTTAAAGACAGACAGGGTCCAAGTGTTATTAGTTGACTTTGTAAAGAAAAAAACTGTCCCTGTTGCACATAGTCGTGCAATGAAGACTTACTTTTTCATTTAAAGGCACGATCTTTCAAGTGTAGTGTTTGTAAGTCTAAGTCATATTATACTTTTGGTAAAATTGGTTTTTTTGGTTCCTCTTTATGTTAATTAATTAGTAATAGAATTAAAGTAGGAAATAGAATTAAATAGAATTAAAGTAGGAAATAGAGTGGTATAGAGTTGTAGTGTGGTATAGATAGAGTGGTCCACACAATATAATAATAAAACCCTCAACTGGTCTGAATTCCACCAAACAAGTATCTTGACTGCGTAGTGTGGTGGCCCCGGTACACAATTTGGTACCGAGGCCACAATATAATTAAAAAACCCTCCACGTGTCGGAATTCCACCAAACAAGTATCTGGACTGCATAGTGGGGTGGCCCCGGTACCCAATTTGATACCGGGGCCACAATACCTCCTCAAAACATGCTCCAGACAATTCGTCATTGACAGACCCCAGACAGACAGGGTCGTAGTGTTACTGTTTGACTTTGTAAACCCAAAAAAATGTCCCTGTTGCACTTGCACATAGTCGTGCAATCAAGACTGACTTTTTCATTTAAAGGCACGATCTTTCAAGTGTCAGAAAGAGAGAGAAGACACAGGAGAGGAGAGTTGTAGCTGGGGACCTGGGGTGGAAGCTCCCAGGCTCCCCCAGCATTGCCTGGAAGTCTGAGCGTGGTGACTGAGCCAGGGCAAGGAATGTGTGCCCTGGATGAGGGGGAGAACTCCATGCCACTATAGTGAACCCAAGAGAGAGGGGGACACTGCACATGGAAGAGGCCCTGGAGTGAGGGCTGCTACAAGAGGCATGGTAGCTGTAGTGTCAGATCCTGAGGCTGAGAGTACACAGAGTGACGTGTCAGAGCACAGGAGACATTATCCCCGCAGAGGAGGGATGAGCTGCAGTTGAGAGGTCTGCTGTTGAAATAGGACATGCACACTTTAACAAACCAATCATTTCAGCGACAGGGCCTACCAAACAACTTTGACTGAAATGATTGGTTTGTTTGGGCCCCCACACCAAAAAAGCTATTCATCTCTCCCTGTACAGACTAAACAGGCTCTACTGAGGCAAGATGTCGTCCTCATCCTCAACCTCTGATTCCTCTCCCCCTACAGTGTCTACTTCCTCCTCATCACACATTATCAATTCGTCCCCGCTGGACTCCACAACCACAGGTCCCTCTGTAGTATCTGGAGGGCAGTGCTGTACTTCATTGAGGAATTGATTATTCATTTTTATAAACATCATTTTTTCAACGTTGTGAGGAAGCAACCTCCTTCGCCGCTCACTGACCAGGTTCCCCGCTGCACTAAAAACTCTTTCCGAGTACACACTGGAGGGGGGACAACTCAGGTAAAATAGAGCCAGTTTGTACAGGGGCTTCCAAACTGCCTTTTTTTCCTGCCAGTAACAATATGGACTGTCTGACATGTCTACTTGGATGGTGTCAGCAAAGTAATCATCCACAATTTTTTCTATTGTGACAGCATCCAATGCAGCGAGAGTAGACATGTCTGCAATGGTTGGCAGGTCCTTCAGTCCGGACCAGATGTTATCAGCATCCCCGCCAGTGCCTCTTTTGGGAAAACTGAGCTTTTTCCTCGCAGCCATAGATGTGGAAGAAAATGAGGGTGGAGCTGTTGGCATGTCACGGTCCTCTTCAGAGGACAATCTCCTGACCAGCAGGTCTTTGCACCGCTGTAGATTTGTGTCCGCCGGAAACAGAGACACAACATACGCTTTAAACCGAGGATCGAGCACGGTGGCCAGAATGTATTCCTCTGACTTTAAAAGAGTGACCACCCTCGGATCCTGGCAAAGCGTACGAAGGGCTACATCCACAAGAGCTACATGCTTGCTGTAATCGCAATGGCTTACCAGCTCCTCCCTCACTTTCTCCAGCTGCTTCTGCAACAGCCTGATCAGGGGAATGACCTGACTCAAGCTGGCAGTGTCGGAACTGACTTCTCGTGTGGCAAGTTCAAATGGCTGCAGAACCTTGCACAACACGGAAATCAGTCTCCACTGCGCTTGACTCAGGCGCATCCCCACTCCTTTGCCTATGTCGTAGGTGGCTGTGTAGGCCTGAATGGCCTTTTGCTGCTCCTCCATCCTCTGCAGCATATAGAGGGTGGAGTTCCAGCGCGTCACAACCTCTTGTTTGAGGTGATGGCAGGGCAGGTTCAAGCTTTTCTGATGTGCCTCTAGTCTGCGGTAGGCACTGGCTGAATGCCGAAAGTGTCCAGCAATTTTGCGGGCCACCGCAAGCATCTCCTGCACACCCCTGTCACTCTTGAGGTAATGCTGCACCACCAAATTAATGGTGTGGGCAAAACATGGGACGTGCTGGAAATTGCCCATATTTAATGCCCGCACAATGTTACTGGCATTGTCTGACACCACAAATCCCCATGAGAGTCTAAGTGGGGTAAGCCACTGGGAGATAATTTCCCTCATTTTCTCTAATATGTTGGCAGCGTTGTGCCTCTTATTAAAGCCTGTAATGCACAATGTTGCCTGCCTTTGCATGAGCAGCCATTTTGTAGATGCTGCTACTGATGCAGCTGTTGCTGTTGCTGCGGAAGGGGATGCATCTACCCAGTGGGCTGTCACAGTCATATAGTCCTTCGTTTGCCCAGAACCACTTGTCCACATGTCCGTGGTTAAGTGGACAGTGGGTACAACCGCATTTTTAAGAGCACTGAGGACACTTGATCGTACTTCTCTGTACATTTTTGGTATCGCCTGCCTAGTGAAGTGGAATCTCGAGGGGATTTGGTACCGGGGACACAATACCTCCATCAACCCTCTAAATCCCACTCCACTGATGGCGGACACCGGGCGCACGTCTAACACCAACATTGCAGTTACAGCCGCAGTTATACGCTTTGCAATAGGGTGACTACTATCGTATTTGGTGGTCATGGCAAACGACTGTTGGACGGTCAATTGTTTGGTGAAAGACTTAGCGGTCTTACGACTTCCCCTCTGGGAAGATGACCGACTAACAGCAGCAACAGCAGCAGTGGCAGTAGTAGGCGTACCGCTGCAGGATTCCTCGGATGAATCCCGTATTGAGGAGGACTCAGTCTGGCTGGTGACTTGGGCTGCAGGACTGAATCTGATGGAGATTGTGGAGGAAGTTGACGAGGAGGGTGTTGCTGGTGTGTATCCAACTGGACCACGGGATTTAGGTGTCCCTGTACCGATGAGGGTCCTAGCCCCAGTTCCTGAACTAACCACTGAACTATGAAGGTTATTCAGGTGACGTATAAGGGAGGATGTTCCTAGGTGGGCAAGATCCTTACCCCTGCTTATTTGAGCTTTACATAAGCTACATATTGCCATACATTGGTTGTCTGGATTTGGATAAAAATAACTCCAGACCGAAGAGGTGCATTTTTTGGTCTTCTGACCAGGCATGACGATGGGCTTTTTCATCCCATGGACATCAGCTGTTTCCCCCCCTGGTGCCTCATTTACAATAACCACATCACCATCCTCATCATCAAGTTCCTCCACAGCGCCAGCTACATCATCAATAGCCTCCTCCCGAGCCACCTCTTCCCGTACAGTGATGGGAAGGTCAGGCTTGACAACCACCAACACGCTTGGACTCGCCTTGGGGATTTGTGATAATTTCTCTTTAGAAGGCAGAGTTGTTTGCTGTTTTGTTGCTGACAGCATAACTCTCTTCAATTTTTTGTAGGGGGGGGGAGGAGGAGGAGGGCTAAGATCCGTGGGTGAAGCTGAACCACTAGTCATGAACACGGGCCAGGGCCTAAGCCGTTCCTTGCCACTCCGTGTCGTAAATGGCATATTGGCAACTTTACGTTTCTCCTCAGATGATTTTAAGTTTCTCTTTTTGCTACTTTTTCTTAACTTGGGCTTTTTGGATTTTACATGCCCGGTACTACGAGATTGGGCATCGGGCTTGGAAGACGACGTTGATGGCATTTCATCGTCTATGTCATGACTAGTGGCAGCAGCTTCAGCATTAGGAGGAAGTGGGTCTTGATCTTTCCCTACTTTATCCTCCAAATTTTTGGTCTCCATTATATGTAGCACAAGATACTGCAGAATGTGTGAACTTGGTAATATTGCAGTACCAATGGACTTATAATGCTGGATTGGTTTTGCAAATTTGGTTATAATTATTATATATATTTTTTTTTTTTAAATTTTTTATTTTTTTTTACTTTTTTTTTATTTTTTACAAACTTGGGAATAATGGGGAAATAACTATGCCCTTAGAAGCACAGAGCACAGGACACAGCACCACTGGACTGAACAGGACACGGCACAGGACCCAGCAGCACTACGGAACTCAGCAGGACAGAGCACAGGACACAGCACCACTGGACTGATACTGCAGAATGTGTAAACTTTGTAATATTGCAGTACCACTGGACTTTTACTGCTGAATGTGTGAACTTGGTAATATTGCAGTACCAATGGACTTATAATGCTGGATTGGTTTTGCAAATTTGGTTATAATTATTATATATTTTTTTTTTTTTTAATTTTTTTATTTTTTTTTACTTTTTTTTTATTTTTTACAAACTTGGGAATAATGGGGAAATAACTATGCCCTTAGAAGCACAGAGCACAGGACACAGCACCACTGGACTGAACAGGACACGGCACAGGACCCAGCAGCACTACGGAACTCAGCAGGACAGAGCACAGGACACAGCACCACTGGACTGATACTGCAGAATGTGTAAACTTTGTAATATTGCAGTACCACTGGACTTTTACTGCTGAATGTGTGAACTTGGTAATATTGCAGTACCAATGGGCTTATACTGCAGGATTGGTTGTGAAAATTTTGTGGTAATTAAAAAATATTAAAGTAGTTTTTGGTATTTTATAAAAAAAACTTTTTTTTATTTTTTTAAACACAGGGGAATATTGGGGAAATAACTATGCCCTTAGAAGCACAGAGCACAGGACACAGCACCACTGGACTGAACAGGACACAGCACAGGACCCAGCAGCACCACTGACCTCAGAAGGACAGAGCACAGCACACAGCACCACTGGACTGATACTGCAGAACACAGCACAGCACAGCACAGCACAGCACTAAACAGCACAGCACTAAACAGCACAGAACTAAACAGCACAGAACTAAACAGCACAGAGGACCACCTAACACACCCTCCCTCTACCCTGATCAATGCCCGAGTGAAGATGGCGGCGACTAGCGGGGAATTTATAGGATCCGAGTATCGCGAGATCCGACAACGGGATTATGAGTCAGAGCCTCAGTTTCACTTTTGAATTTGGCGCCAATACCCGGATCTGTCTCGGATCCGACTCGGATCCGCAACGTTCGGGTGGGCTCGGATTTCAGAAATCCGAGCGCGCTCATCCCTAATTAATATGTATATTGTGGGGTCATTTAACAAGGAGGGCCATTCAAAGTCAAACCTCCAGTTCACCCATTTGCAGGTTGGAAAATGGCAAGTACTCATCATCATCATCATCATCATTTATTTATATAGCGCCAACATATTCCGTAGCGCTTTACTCCAGGTTGGGTATAGAACTTAGAAGAATGTCCTTGAAATCCTCCTATGGGTCAACTGACCATCCATATCTGCTCCATCAGTTGTGGTAGCACCGGCCCTGTTCATAGCTGAACTACGTTTCAAAAATGTAAAATTTGCCATTCAGAGGACAAATGTGATTACAAAAATGATCTCTATATTTAGGTAAGACTGTATAATTGGCCAATGAGTTGTTAATCAGCAGGACTCCCTAATTTTGTTTTCATCTCTTTTGTATAGAACATGTATAAAAGTTATGTTAGATATTTGTTAGATATATACCACAAGTTAACCCGTGCATGATACTCATGCATTCTAGTCAAATCAAGCTACTTAAGGTGTTAAAAAGGTTCTTGTCATGCATTTTGGGCCTAGCCCAGGCCTCCTCAGGGGAAGAGCGTTACTTCCCGACGCAAGCGCCCTTTTTTTAACGTGGTTTTGTCCACATGTCACCACCTCATCATTTTTCTCCATCACCTCATCCTTCATCTTCATCGCCACATCCTTCATCAAGCTACTTAAGGTGTTAAAAACTCCCCACTGTCACCCCCGGCAACCACCAACCACTCCCAACTGTCACTTCTCCTTCAAGAAATAGGTGGCGCTGCAGCTTGTTTTTTTTTTCCCCATACACGCCACTAGGCATTTATATAGTAGATCTCAAACTCGCTTACATAGGCTATGGCTTTTATGGTCATTAATATAAATGTGACTATCAACTGCTTTTATGTTCCACCAGTTATGGATTTGATCATGGTGCCAAAGACCAACTCTTCCCAGGTCGTTAAAAACTCAAAAGAAGCGTTTATTAGTAAAGGAGACTGGAAACTGATTAACATCACTGTACATAATTTGACATATGGTTTCCTGGACAAAGGATTCAGCCAAGTCATTTATGAGGTGAGGCATTTACCAACAGCTTGATTAAACCAGATAGATAGAGGTGTTATAAGACAGGAACATTTTTTTTTCTGTATAAAGTATTAACACATTAACTCTTCAATTTGTAACAAAAGCATGCTAACACTTAATTGTCTGTAAATATTCAGCAAAACATTTCTGTTGTTTCTTTTTTTCTTTAAAACTCTGCATTTCTTTTAAACTGCATAAAAAACACAGAGATAGTGACACAGTCCAACAGTAGCACGGAAAGCAGCAACTCAAATCACATTGACAGCACACACCAGGAAAACATAGGGGCTAGCATTTCAGTTATTTCTAATGGAGAACTTTTTATTTATTTCCATATTTGTATTCATGGTTGCCATCATCAGTAAATTTAGTGACATGCAGTAAAAATATAGGGCTTTATTTCTAGAAGAGACGTAAACAGCGTTTTTGTGCATATGATCCATACAATTACTCTGCGCATGCCCAGAATCGGATCATACGCCACAGAACACAGCAATGTTCAATTCATCTTCGAGCGCAAAGGACGCTTACTACAGCCTACGATTTCAGGTTAGGGAATGGGGCGGGGAAAGGGGGGCGTGCCCCTAGTCAATGTACAGTAAGGGCGTGCCAAGCTCGAGTGCACGTAGCAGCATCCAATCCAAGCTCAGGGCATCGCTCAGGTACTTGTTTTTCAGCCATATCTCTTGCTCCAGCTACAGGTCTAGTCTAAGTGCTCATAATTTGTGATGACGGCTGAGTATATATGCCAGGACATGTGCTTGCAATCAGGATCAACTGTAAAAATGTATTTTATATACTGCAGACATCCATTGAAAAAATCCCCCAAAAAAACTCCACTTTTAATTGTTTTTATGTTTTATCACTAATGCCTATATTATTAACAGGCGACATTAATTGATCATTTCTTTTTTCTGCGTGTTCTTTTGTGAGTTTATATTCCACATAGGTATTGGACTTATCCTGCAGTGTCTTGTCTAGTAGGTCTAAACCTGTATTCCTCACGCCAAGTATCTTTAGATGCACTCCTTGTTGAATTCGTACATGTGTATACCCGATTTGCATGCGTTTATTAAAAACGCACATTACGTTCAGTATGCGTCCCTTAATGAATCAGACCCATAGTGTCATTATATACATAAGTGTAGATGTATGTCCTGCCTTGAGCTCAAGAGAACTGACATCAGGAATTGGTGGAAGGGATCAAGTATCTTGTCAGTTATTACTGCTTGTGTGTTGTTGAGTAACACATTTGTGTTACATCGCTCCTCCACACTTGCATCCAATTTTTATTAGCACCAATTTACAGTAAGTACCAAACAAATTTTAGACACTGCAGGCTTGTAAACCCCTTTCTTATCTTCTACGTACCTCCTTCCCTCTAGATGCTGTTATTGCTTACATGTTTTGACAAATTTTAATCTAACATAACAATGAAGGTAGATTCAATTTGGCGCATGGTGACGCGTTATGTATCTGGAATTGTCCGCTGAGACATATCGCGTCTGTCCCTTTTTCCCTCAAGTACCATAATGGAATAAACCAACAAAGTTTACCCAATTTACAAAGTTGGCCTTCCTAGAAGCATACACTTTAGTTCCAGGCCCTCCTTTGTTTTTGTTAACCCCATAAACATAGTTCACCTTAAAATAACTGGTACCTAATCAAGTGAATTACTGGTGGTCAGTTCATGTACAATCCTTTTCGATAGAATTATTAGTTGACCGCTATGCTGGGACTATACATCTTTTCATTATTTAATGCAAATAGTTACCCAGGTCTGGCCCAGCCAAACTGATGACTATGATTGACATTGAATTTTTCACCCTAAATGCTTTACCTTTTACGGTAAAATGCTTTACTGGTATTCATTTGAGTGGCAGTATTCAGAGCCCAAAGAACTTTCTTAATATTTCTGGAGTAGTTATTGGTATCCAAGAGGTTTAGATATCTCATTGAATTTGTCTTCCTCTTACTTAGGAACCATCCCCAAAAGTGATATAACCAGAACGTTTATAGAGATCTAACAAATGGCCCTGACATTCTCTTTAGTCAAATATCTCAGCTGATGCTTGGATTTCCCCTTTAACTAGTCTTTTCCAGAATATGCAAAAGTGTTCTTCTCCAACTTCATTGTCTTTGGGGCATTCTGTCTGTGTATGTGAAACAGTGCAAGATGAGCAAATATGTCTGAATTTTCAAGCTAAACAATATAACACTGTTGTGCGTTATATGCCCAACATTCCATCCTTGGCCTAAACTACTCTTTTCCACTAATATTTCTGCTTAGTGACATGACATGGGAGACTAAGCATGGCCAGAAGGCCAGGTCATTTTGGCCAAACCTTAATTAAGCATTCTAATCATCTTTTTCGTGAACATTCCACCATCTTTTCCCCACCTGGAGTCGACCAAAAACACTGTTTTGTGTTATAGTCGACTTTGAAGCTAAAGTAGAGGATCGAACCATTGTATTACATGTAGACTTTATTTCTTGCTTTAACATGGTCCTCCTTATCTTGCACTGCCTCCCTTATGACTTCAAATTAGGGATGTTCATTGACTCCTGTGTTTTGGTTTTGGATCTGTATTAACTTTGTGTTTTGGTTTTGACAAAACTGCCCTCACCTGTTTTGGTTTTGGATGTGTATTTTGTTTTAAAAAATTGCTAAAATCACATAATTTGGCTCTTTTTTGGTTCCTACATTATTATCAACCTCAATGACTCTAATTTTCAGTAACTTCCAGCCAATTTTGACCACCTCATAGGTCACAATATTATTTTCACCCAGTTGTGGCCAAAGACTGCAGTGAACTGGCTGGATGCTAAGCGACAGAGCAACAGCACAAACACATGGCAGTTTATAGCACATTTAGGAAACACTTCCACACAGCAGTGGCAGAAAAGAAAAGCGGTGCAAGATGGAATTGTCCTTGGGATTGAAAAGGACATGTACAGTTTAACAAACCAAGCACTTTAATGACAAGGAGTGCCACTTTTGTGGCTGAAGAGCTTGGATTGTTTGGGCCCTCACAAAACAAGCAACCAAAGGTCTTAAGGCAGCTAAGCTAACAGTGCTATCATTGAACTCTACAGTGGCAAGATGTCATCATCCTCACCTTCATCAGTATGTACATCATCCTTACACAATATTAATTCATTCCTGCTGGAATCCACCATTACAGAAGTCTCTGTACTTTGCTGTAATTGCTTGTAAAGGTCTTCCTCGTGGAATTTGTAGTTCATTTTGATGAACATCATCTTGTCCACATTTTTAGGAAGTAGCCTCCTACGCCGATCGCTGACAAAGTTCCTGGCTGTGCTGAAACTTTTTCTGAGTACACACTGGAGGGTGGGCAGCTTAGGTATTGCAAAGTGAGTTTGTACATGGGTCTCCAAATTGCCTTTTTATCCTCCCAATATATAAAGGGACTGTCTGACATGTCTACTTGTACATTGTAATTAAAATAATCCTCCACCATTCTTTAGATATTGATAGTAGGATCAGGTGGCGTTATGACAGAGATGTCACGACTTTTGGGCAATTCTTTTAAACCAAACCAGATGCCAAAATGTTGTGCTGCTCATGTGCATCACCACTAGCTCTCTTGGGAAAGCTAAGTTTTGCAAACCACAATGCAGTTTATAGTACATCTATGAAACATTTTCACACAGCATTGGCAGAAAAGAAAAGTGGTGCAAGATGGAATTGTCCTTGGGCCCTCCGATCCACCCTTATGCTGGATATTAAAAAGGACATGTATAGTTTAACAAACCAAGCACTCTAGCGACAAGAAGTGCCACTTTTGTGGTTGAAGAGCCTGGTTTGTTTAGGCCACCACAAAAAATGCTACCATAAGGCAGCAAAGCTACCAGTGCTATTAATGAAGTCTAAGACTGAAGCGAGCTGGCTGGTTAATTATTGGTCAGAGCAATGGCACAAACACATGGCAGTTCATAGCACATCTAGGAAACATTGCCACACAGCTGTGGCAGAAAAGAAAAGTGGTGCAAGATGGAATTGTCCTTGGGCCCTCACACAAACCCTTACATTGGATTGACATAAAATGATTGATGGGCAGCAGACTAGATAAAGTTAAGGCAACAATATAATGACAGTATTATTAGGACAACAATTGAAATGTAGACAGTATTATCTCTTGCCCTTTCCCTGGCCCTATCCCTAGACCTGTCCCTATCCCTGTCCCTAGACCTGTCCTTAACCATATACCTAGCCCTATAATAATACTGTCCACATTTGAATAGTCTACCTAATCATACTGTCCACTATGTGAATTGGCGACCCAATAATACTGTTGACAACTAAATTGTTGACTGTTGCACAAGCTGATAGCCCAAGGCCAGAATGTCAAACAATGCAAGATGGTATTGTAGAGACTTATGAGGACTACACATGTAAACAAGACACCCTCCAGCAGAGGGTGCAACAGTTACTGGAGTCCATGGGGAATGGAACAGATTCTTCCTCACTATCCTCAGAGAAGCCAGCGGCACAAGACACTATGACTACACATGACTGTAATGGTTATAGTAGAAACCATTTGAAACCCTCAACAAGCTTCTTCACTACAGCAAGCCACCATGATCATTGATGAAATTCTGAAGAAAGTCATGGACAACATAGACAACATAGAAATAATCAGTTGATGTCTTTGTATGCCTGCTGTACCTCAGATGTTCCACCGGGACCCATTGATCAGAAATTCCAGTCCATTTTTAGTGGATGTGCACTAGAGGATAAAAAAAAAAAAGAAAAGAAGCAAACGTGCATGGCTTAATCTTTCAGACAATCGTATGCTACTGACAGGATCAACCAGGTAGCTTCCTTCTCCCGGCGGAAGAGGGCAGCTTATGCACAGTATCAAGCTACCTTGAAGAACCAATCATTAAATCCCACCCGGTCACCAGTATGTTAAAAAGGTTTAACAAACTCTCACAGAAATAGGAGGGGAAGCAGGTACAGTTTAACAAACCAAGCACTTTAGCGACAAGGAGTGCCACTTTTGTGGCTGTAGTGCTTGGTTTGTTTGGGCTCCCACAAAACAAGCTATCAATGAACTTAAGGCAGCAAATCTAACAGTGCTGCCAATGAACTCTACAATGGCAAGTCATGCACCAGTGGAAGCCGTTGTTGCACGTGATAAAAAGGCCATCGTCATACCTGGGCATAAGACCAAAAAAATCCACCTCTTATGTGTGAAATTATTTTGACCCAAATCTTGACAACAGTTGTCTAGCCATTTGTAGCATTTGTAAAGCCACAGTCAGTAGAGGTAGGGACCTTAATCATCTAGGAACCTCAACCATGTTACGGCATTTGCAGCAGTTCATGACAAGCTCTTGAAGCTCTTGAGAAAATCAGAAACTTATAAAACAATAATCAGTACAGCATCAGCTAGCTCCCTTCTCTCAGCTAGATCATCAATATCCTCACTCGTGATCAAAGTTAGTCCTGCATCCAAGTTGCTAAAGCTAGATGACTCCACCCCTATCCAGGATTCCTCAGAAGAATCCTTGAGCGGCTGGGCCCGCTGCTGCTGCTCCTGTTGCTCTGGGTGGATATTCATATCAGAAGCAGGCCAAGAAAAAGACTACTAGCAGTTTCAAACAACAATTGACTGTTAAAAAATCCTTTGCAAGAGGAAGCAAGTATGACAGTTGTCACCCAGTTGCACAGTGGATCACAGGCGCCATGGTGACTATGCTAGTATTAGATCTGCGTCCAATATCCACCATTAATGCAGCAGGTTTTAGACAGTTAATTGAGGTCTCGTGTCCCTGTTTCCAAATTCCATCTCCAACACCATTTTACTAGACAAGCAATTCCTCACCTGTACCAGGAGGTTACAAAAAACCTAATTATTGGGCTACATAATGCCATTCTACCCACTGTACATTTATCCACAGATATATGGACAAGCAGAACTGGGCAAACAAAAGATTATATGACTGTGACAGCCCACTGGTTTGGTGAATCCCCTACAGAAGCAGGAACAGCAGCAGCATCTAACAAACAAAGCCAAATCTTTCAGAGGCTGGCTACTCTGTGTATCACCGGCTTCACTAAGAGGCATACCACTGACAACCTGTTAGAAAAGCCAAGGGATGTCATTGCAACATGGCTTATCCCGTTTGGACTATCCTCAGGATGTGTGATTTCTGATAACGCCACCAATATTGGGAGAGCATTACAGCTGGGTAAATTCCAATACACTCCCTGTTTTGCTCACACTATAAACTTGGTGGTACAGAGCTTTTTGAAAAATGACAGGCCCGAAAACTTTTGGGACGTTTTCTGCATTCTGCAACAGCATGTAGGAGATTGCAAAAGCTGCAAGAGGAATACAATTTGCCCTGCCACCAACTGAAGCAAGAGGTGGTAACAAATTCCACCCTCTATATGCTTCAGAGGATGGAGGAACAGTGAAAAGCCATCCATGTTTACTCAACAAGCCATGACATTGGGAAAGGAAGGGGAATGTACTTAAGTCCAGCGCAGTGGAGAATGCTTTCCATGTTGTGCAAGGTGCTGGAACTATTCGACGTAGTCACCTGTCAAGTGAGTTCAGACACTGCTAACTTGAGTTAAGTGATTCCCATAATTAGACTTTTGGAAAAGCAGCTCTGGAAATTGAAGGAGGAGATGAAACAAAGCAATTACGGTAAGTATATCGGACTTAGATCAAGTACTTTATTTGTTTTACCAGGATCCAAGAGTTATCAACATCTTGAAATCGGATCAATATATTTAGGTGACTGTGCATGATCCTAGGTTTAAGAGCTGTGTCTGTGCTTTCTTTCACACTGACCCAGATCTCAAGATATGCAATGAGCTCCTGATGAGCAATTTGACAGCTCAAGTGGTACATGACCCAACAACGTCTCCTCCCTCAGTTTCTCAGGCAACTGCTGCTAGGAAAAAGCTTTCCCAAGAGACCCAGTGGTGATGCAAAAGAGTCAGCAAAACATTTTGACATATGGTCTAAAAGGATTTCCCAAAAATCGTGACACCTCTGCCATAAAATGAACTACAAATTCCATGAGGAAGGCCTTTACCGGCAATTACATTAAATTACAGAGGCTTCTGCAATGGTGGATTCCAAAAGGGATGAATTAATATTATGTGAGGATGATGTACACACTGATGGGGGTTAGGATGATGACAGTGTAGATTGCAGATGCTGGGATCTAGCTAAGAGAAGGGAGCTAGCTGATGCTGGACTGCTTGTTGTTATTTTGGGTGTTATGATTCCTAGTGAATTCAGAATGAGGAAATAGCAGTAGAAACGCCAAGTGTCTTTATTTAGGCAAAATATGTGAACAAGGATTCAGTTCATGGAATATGCTGATTTCAGGTAGCAGAATTAACAGTATACTCCAATACACAAGTATGAGCAGGTGTGATGAATGACAAGAATAGTCCATAGAAGTAGCATGTTTCAAGCAATGATTTAAATGGCAAATACGGTTCGAAATGCAGGAACAAGTAGATTACTGTTAGCAGTCGCGGCGGCCGCGGGCACCGCCAAGACTCTCACCTAGTTCCTGCAGGCGTCCCGGTCGTCGCTATGGCAACCAGGACGTCACTTCCTGCTTTTACCCAACCGTTGCCAGGGCAACGGTCGGATGCTAATTACAGGGGCGCTGCGTCCCGGCAGCTGGGAACAGCCGGGCGCATGCGCAAAAGCGCCCACAGGCCTGTGGGCTGATTAATATGGCAGGATTGAGTCTGCCCATGTGATTTCAGAGCTAGGCTCTGATTGGCCACTACTGGTATTTAAGGCAGTGAGGTCTGCAGCCTCACTGCTGGTTATAGCGTTCTGTCCTCAGTCCTGCTGCCTGCTTGTGCTATCCGTTTTGGTTCCTGCTACCTTGGATTTGACTACCCGTGTTTGACCCCTGCTTGTTATTGGACCTGTGACCCTTCTCTTCTGACCTTGACCTTTGCCTGGAATTCGGATTTTGCTTCTCTGCCTGTGACCTTTTGACCTAGGATTCTTCTTATACTATAGTCCACCAATCACTCCACTTCTGGGAAACTCCTTTAAGTCAGTATAAGCTACTCGACCCTCGGTCGGCCCGCAGCCCAGTCTGTCCCCACCACTAGGGGCTCCAGCGAACACCTGGCCTTCTGAGTAGTTCCCGAGTTTCACTATACTGACTTGGGAGTTTCTAACAATTACGTTACCCAGGTGCCAGGAGGCACAAGGCACCAGATTATGGAGGCCGGGATCAGGATTCCAGTTAGCAAGAGGCACAAGGCAGTCCAGGGAAGCAGGACTAGCTGAGTCCAGTGATCAGGCAGAGTTCAGGGCAACAAGCGTACAAACAGAATCCAGTAGTCAGGCAGAGGTCAGGGTCACAAGCGAACATGCATAATCCGGTAAACAGACAGAGGTCAGAGCAACAGGCAAACAAGTAAGTCCGGTAATCAGGCAGATGGTCACAACGAGAGATCATACAGCAATGATGTAAACTGGAATAGGGTCTAAACAGGAAACGAGCAGCAGCCAGATATAAATGATGAACTGCACAGAACACAGATTGAGGCAGGTATATGAAGCTCTGAGACAAGTGCTGGTACTTAATCAGGTAAGGAGATTCTCTCCTACAGGCAAATTGTATAGTTCAGGGGCAAAACAGCAGCCCCTCTGGTGGAATTAAGGTACTACTGCCACATACAAAGTATAGGCAGAGTCGTAACATTGGGTAGAATGACATGTTGGCAATTTTATGTTTTTCTACAGTAAACTTTCCCTTTATTTGAGAGGTGTTTTTTTCTTTACCAATGTAAAAGCTTGTTTTTTTGGACTTCAGTTTCCCTGACTTAAACACACTATGCCAATAAGCATAGGCTTCAGTAGATGATGTAGAAGGACTAGTATCATCATGACTGGTGGCAGCTCCTGCTCATTTGTCGACTGATTATGATCCATAATGATGGCACAGAGCAATGGCAATGAGGAGTGACAAGAACAATGCTACCCCTGATTCTGTGTGAGCAATGGCATTGAGCAAATGCACTGTAGACTAGAGAGTAACAAGAACACTGTTATACTTGTTTCTGTGTGAGCAATGGCACTGTAGACTGGAGAGTGATAAAAATGCTACTACCCCTCCTCTTTCTGTGTGAGCAATGGCACTGTAGATTGGAGAGTGACAAGAACATTGCTACCCCTATTTCTGTGTGAACAATAGCACTGAGCAATGGCACTGGAGACTGTAGAGTGACAGGAACATTACTACCACTGTTTCTGTGTGAGCAATGGCACTGAGCAATGGTACTGGAGACTGAAGAATGACAAGAACACTGATATCCCTGTTTCTGTGTGAGCAATGGCACTGTTGACTGGAGAGTGTCAAGAACACTGCTACCCCTGTTTCAGTTTGAGCAATGGCACTGTAGACTGGAGAGTGATAAGAACACTGCTACCCTTGTTTCTGTGTGAGCAATGACATTGAGCAATGGCCCTGTAGACTGGAGCGTGACAAGAGCACTGCCACCCCTCCTGCTTTTATATGAGAAATGGCACAGAGCAATGGCACTGTAGACTGGAGAGTCACAAGAACATTGCTACCCTTGTTTCTGTGTGAAGCAATGGCATTATAGACTGGAGTGACAAGAATACTGCTACCCCTGTTTCTGTGTGAGCAATGGCACTGAGCAATGGCACTGTAAACTGGAGAGTGACAAGAACACTGCCACCCTTCCTGCTTCTGTGTGAGCAATGTCACTGTAGAGTGGAGAGTGACAAGAACACTGCTACTCCTGTTCCTGTGTGAGCAATGGCACTGGAGAGTGACACGAACACTGCCACCCCTCCTGCTTCTGTGTGAGCAATGGCACAGAACAATGACACTATAGACTGGAGAGTGACAAGAACACTGCTACCCCTGTTTCTGTGTGAGCAATGGTACTAGAGACTGGAGAGCGACAGGAACACTGCTTCCCCTGTTTCTGTGTGAGTAATGGCACTGAGCAATGACACTGTAGACTGGAGCATGACAAGAACGTTGGTACACCTCCTATTGCTGTGTGAGCAACTGAGCAATGGCGCTGTGGACTGGAGAGTGGCAAGTACACTGCCACCCCTTCTGCTTCTGTGTGAGCAATGGCACTGTAGACTAAAGAGTGTCAAGAACATTGCTACCCCTGTTTCTGTTTGAAGCAATGACATTGTAGACTGGAGAGTGACAAGAACACTGCTCCCCTTTTTTCTTTGTGAGCAATGGCAGTGGAGACTGGAGGGTGACAAGAATGCTGCTACGCCTCCTGTTTCTGTGAGAGCAATGGTACTGGATACTGGAGAGTGACAAGAACACTACCACCCCCCCTCTTTCTGTGTGAGCAATGGCACTGAGCAATGGCACTGGAAACTGGAGACAGACAAGAACGCTGCTACCCCTCCTGTTTCTGTGTGAGCAATGGCAATGAGCAATGGCACTGGAGACTGGATAGTGACAAGAACAATGCTACCTGTCCTGTTTCTGTGTGAGCAATGGCACTGGAGTCTGAGAGGAATACTTCCACCCCTCCTGTTTCTGTGTGAGGAATGGCACTGTAGACTGGAGAGTGACAAGAACGCTGCTATCCCTCCTGTGACTGTGTGAGCAATGGCGCTGGATCTCCGGTGGAGGGAGGTACTTATGGAGTCCAAAATCTGCAAAATCCAACAACGCGACGATGACGCTTTGCCTCAATGTCAGATCCGAGGATGCAGGAAGTACAGAGCCGTCTCGGCTCGTTACTCGGATTTGCGCTGTTTGGGGGGCCTCAGTTTTTAGAAAATCGAGCCTGCGCATCCCTAGTTGATATGTATCAATGAATTCATCATGTGTTATCAATCTGATTACTTTTGCCGGCATGTAGAAATAAGTGGGGAAACAAGGCACAAGCAAGCATTTACAGTATGTGTCCTCAACCCCTAGTAACTTAACCCTTGCAGCGAACTCGTTATTTCTACGTCTACCTTTCCTAAACCATCAACTGAAAAGATTGCAGCTCTGCACATTGCATAGGGATCTATGGACACTGACAGGAGATATTTTGTCCGGTTTAACAATCGAATTAAACAATACGATGAGCTTTGGAACGATAATCGTTCATGGTTCAGTGTACACACTTAGGGCCTTTTTCATTAAGGAAAGATAAGTAAAAAATTGAGTGAGTTTTCTCCTGGACAAAACCATTTTACAATGCAAAGGGTGCAAATTAGATTTCTGTTTTGCACATAAGTTAAATACTGACTGTTTTTCATGTAGCACACAAATATCAACTTTAAATTTCAGTGTACAAATACGCTATAAAGTATTTGTGTGCTACATGAAAAAATAGACAGTATTTAACTTATGTGCAAAATAGAAATCTAATGTGCACCCCTTGCATTGTAACATGGTTTTGTCCAGAAGAAACCTTACTACAGTTTTTACTTATCTTTCCTTAAGGAATCAGGCCCTTAATGCGATATCGGGCCGCACGGTCGTTTATCGTTAGATTGACCCAATAATTAGCTGAAAGTACTGTAGTGTGTACCCAGCCTAAGACCCACCTATTGCTTCCTTTGGAGTTATGGGCTGGATCCATACTATTATAATGTGCGCTAACAGTGTTATGCTTATTCAGCCTAGACTAGGGAGTTCTGGATCTAATAATGGTAGAGTAGATGAGGATTTCTCTTATACATATAACATGATCACTGATGGGGACAGGACCTTTCCAGGGTGGGGTTGGATAGCTGCTGGTTTTGACAGGGAACATAGGTTTGAAGGATAAGGTTCTGTCTGGTGATGTGTGTGTGAGGCCACCGTTTACGTTCATGTTAAAGTTGTAATGGTGGCTGGTGCTATGGTGTGTAGTGTTTTGTGGTGGTATGGTACTGTGATCATGGCTATGAAGGTTAATAGTGAGCTGCACTTTGTAATGATTACCACTAAAATGACTGTGTTCCATGTTTGCTCTTCAGATTACCATACAGAGAGAGCCTATTCTCTATATAATTAACCTCATCGTCCCAGCCTGTTTCATGGTTTTCCTGGATATTGCCAGTATGCTCATTCAGTCCTATGAGGAAAGACTTAACTTCAAAATCAATGTCATCTTGGGGTTCTCGGTGCTTTTACTGATTCTGAATAATATTATGCCTCAGTCTGATACTACTCCGCTGTTGGGTATGTATTCATTAATAGATCATCATTTAACCTATGTTTACGCTCTATGTGCCAAGTACACTTTTTGACAATTATGTTATTATTTTCTAAAACGAAAAAGATTTAAATGCATTAGGTGCAGGGCCTTCTGGCTATCTGTAGATGGTTTTTAAGTTATTGCTTGTTTATATTTAATAAGCATATTTATAAGACAAAATTTGAAAAAAAGCATAAAAAGCATAGAGCGCTGCTTTAAAAATCTGAAAATGTGTCCGTTCATGAGCAATGAAAGTACTAGTGTATTAGTAAGTTGGAATATGTGCATACCTGAAAACAAATGTAATTATTTTACAGAGAAAGACAAATTCTGCTGTCTTCACTTTTCATGAAGGACAGATCAATTCTGTCACTACACACAGCCATATTTCTCTGAAAATTTGCCCTACATATCAACATGTCACTCCTACACTAACTAACTGGCACCCCTCTAATCTAGTATGCAATGCCCCTTCTGCATACAGAAAATTTAATCTATTGAGAATTTGGGACAGCTGCTGATTGTTCAGAAAGTGAGAGGAAGGAAACAAGAATTATAGGGGGGAATTCAATTCTCCACGATGAGCTGCCAGACAACACAGCGATGACCGGCTGCATTTATTTATGGGTACATCATAGTGCGAGCAAAAATCAGTCATGTTACATCACGGCAGAATGCCTTCAGAATTCTCCCCCATAGGGGTATAGTTACTAAACTGCGCATTTGAAAAAGTGGAAATGTTGCCTATAGCAACCAATCAGATTCTATCTGTCATTTTGTAGAATCCACTAAATAAATGAAAGCTAGAATCTGATTGGTTGCTATAGGCAACATCTCCATCTTTTCAAACCCGCAGTTTAGTAAATATACCCCATAGTGTCAGTGAAAGGGATGGACCTATTTAAGCAACCTGTCCATTAGGTGATCTGTGCTGCTTTGTACCTGCCCTATCATTAAGCAGGATATCGGGTGTAAGTGTAATACTGTGAAAAAACTTTACTAATTAAACTAGGACTGCTAGAAAGGTAAGGGTTAGAAGTCTTCAATCCTCTAATCTAAAATTGTTGTCATACTTCTGAAAATTGATTATAACATACTCTCTTGCATTTTAAATTCTCCTCTTCAATTCAAGTATTGACTTATAGCACCAAGAATAAAGAGAGATGGCAACAATTACATCTGAGAGGCACAAAAAGGGATTTTTTTCAGTACAGTTAGCATAAAAATAGGGACATTTCCAGGAAATAAATGTCAAGGGATGAATCTCGAATATATGGCACTGTCCCTTGAAATTAGGGAAACCCATGTTGCCTGCAAATTGTTTTTGAATACGAGGACTAGCACAAGGGATTTCTGGCTAAACTTTTCCTCCCAGTTGAAGGGGAGCTGGCATACATCGTAGGCAGCCCTGAATGTTTTTACTTCTTGGGTAACACCAGGCCAAATGAACCTGCACTGCAGACAGTGATCGGTATTGCAGATGTCTAAGTGCCTGGAAAATGGGACATTGTGAACCAATGCTAACAATAAAGCTATATACTTTTGGTGTACGATAAGGTGTTGAACAGCCATCCATGGCTCATAATGAGAACAAAAGTTATAGATTTGATATAACAGGCCCTCATCACATATAATCCAGTTCTTGTGGCTGGTGAATCAGCCTGTCAGGCTAGAGAAGGTTCAGTCTGTTGATCCTTCCAGATCTCTGCTCGGTCTACCTCTCCCATGTCTACCTCTGGGCAATGTGTGTCATTGTGAGATGACTCAGGTATCAGTGCTGGATTTGCAGTCAGGGTTGGTGGTGATATGGTCACCTGGTTGGGGTCCTGTCATCTGATGAAGGGGCCTCTCTCCTGAGCTGGCTGCAAGTGACCTCACTGACAAATTGGCTACATATGCCAAGCATTAGATCGTTACCTAGCAAAACATCTATAGGTAGGCTTTCCAACATTCCCACTTCCACAGACCTCTTTTCATGCCCCTAATCCAATTCAACATTTTGCCATGGGAGTATCTTTAATTTGGCCTCTGCCAAGGCAATACAGATCATTCTGTTGCAAAGTACTTTTTACCTCAGAACCATGTCAGGCTGTATTTAAGTAATTAAAGTGCCTGAGTCCCTCAGCCCCTAGACCACTTCCACTTCCCCTTCATCTTTGCAGGTTGCTGTTGTTCCCAAATATTCTGTGGGACACCCTCACCCCCCCCCCCCCCCCCCACCACCATGACCTCCACCTGAAACACAACAGGCAATCTTAACCTTTATTGTAATTTGTCTGGTACCCCCATCTCGTAACAACTCCACCCATTCACTAATGTCAGCTTTCTCTGTAATAATAAAACCAGTTATCACTGCAATAGGGCTCTTCACCCAGTTATAAATATGCACCTAAGCCTCTACATTTCTAGTTTAGGTGATGGTCTAAATATTTTCCAAAATTATGTTTATGAAAAATAATAGCTAGAAAAGAAGAAAAGAATTGTTTTGCTATACATGTATTCTGTAAAATGAATGTGTGATTTTTTTCATTGTAGAGGAATGTTTGGGTTTTTCATGGGTTTTCTACTTTCCAAACATTTTTTTAACCCACACATAGGAAGGGGGAAAGATCTTACACACTGTAGAGAAATGAAAGCTAGCTGCTGATAGGATGACTATAGGCTCAACCAATAGGGATTTATCTGTCATTACTAGCCATTAGCCAGTGTGAAAGATCCCACCGTCCTCATAGGTGTTCACAGAAGCAGACTAGCAGAAGTTCCAACCGATATTAAGTGTTGGACCTGCTAAAGTCGGTGGTAGTCAGCATATCGATGCTGACTACCCCGACAAGACTTACCCCGACGTCTTAACACCGAAGGGCTCCTTCCTGACGAGGCAGCAGGACGACTGATGTGCCCACCGACTGCAAGCACTGGCGATAAATGAAGAAGCCGGCTCGACTTGATGACGTCACTGGGAACTGCGATGCTGATATCGTTGCTGTTAAGGGGGTAATGTAAGTATGCGGCCATGGACAATGTACAACGCCTTCGGCGTGAAGACCTCGCGGTAACTCTTGCCGGAATAATCAGCATCATTCTTCCGTACCTCACCCATTAAAGTAAGTAAATTGTAAAGTTCCTAGATGAGCGACCCCCAAGTACTAGTGAGAAGGGCAGGGTAAGGTTTACAAAAATTTTATGTAAGCTAGGAAACCCCTTTTGCTAATTTGCATACAAAAATTAATTTTAAAAAAAAATGGCTAAATGTGTTTGCAAATAGAGCAATGTATGTTCTCAATTTTGGAAGTAAGTCTTTCTCATTGACACACACACGTGAAATATTACATAATATGAAACATTTCATGTTCTTTGACCTGTGCTGCTAAATAATTTTGGCAAATAGATTCACTTTTGTGCTATATCTTTTTCCTTTAATCTTGACCACTACACTAAATAGTAGTTATTACATTTTAAGCACTCTTTATTTCCTTGTACAGGTATTTTCTGCTGTGTGTGTATGGCTATGATGGTCCTTAGTATTATTGGAAATATCTGTTCCTCCTACATGCTGGAGTTGTCTGCCACCCTCCCACATGTCCCACCATGGTTAAAGACTCTTGTCCTGCACTATCTGGCATATATCTTGTGCTTCAGGAGAACTTTCAACAAACAAGAACTGGTTGCTGATGGGGCAATGCACAAAGGTTGGCATACACAGAAATGTATACTTAAGGTACAGGTGTGCCATAGCACAGGTGTTTTCATTAAATTATCTTATCTGTCAAAGGTTCTGAGGTAGAAATGAAGACCTTTACCAAAAATAAGAGGAAGAACCCACAGAAAGTCAAAGACAGCCCAGAAGTAAAGTTGTTGAAAATGGTTTTGGTCGAAATCCTAAAGATCCACCAGGAATTGATCCTCGCTAAGAATGAAGAAGAAGCCAAGTCAGAATGGTTTAAAGTGGTTCTTGTCATTGACCGTTTGATTATCATCTTGTATTTCCTCACTGTGGTTGGAATAGTAATCATTCTGATCAATGTTTGGTCTATGTGAATTATATTTATAAATAGCAAAAGTGACCTGGTTATTGCTCCATGTGATTACATACAAGTTTGCCTTTCCTATTATTTGTTTAATCATGTGGCCAGCGATGGATTCATGCTTTTGGGTGCTCGGGACAAGTAACTCGGCAGTGCCCCATGGTCTAAAATTATTGACGAAAAAGAGAGAGAAAATCTGTGTTATTGTTACCATCATATCTCTCTCATCGCCCACTCCATATCTCTCTCATCGCCCCCTCCATATCTCTCTCATCGCCCCCTCCATATCTCTCTCATCTCCCCCTCCATATCTCTCTCATCGCCCCCTCCATATCTCTCTCATCGCCCCCTCCATGTCTCTCTCATCGCCCCCTCCATATCTCTCTCATCGCCCGCTCCATATCTCTCTCATCACCCCCTCCATATCTCTTTCATCGCCCCCTCCATATCTCTCTCATCGCCCCCTCCATATCTCTCTCATCGCCCCCTCCATATCTCTCTCATCGCCCCCTCCATATCTCTCTCATCACCCCCTCCATATCTCTCTCATCGCCCACTCATATCTCTCTCATCGCCCCCTCCATATCTCTCTCATCGCCCCCTCCATATCTCTCTCATCACCCCCTCCATATCTCTCTCATCGCCCCCTCATATCTCTCTCATCGCTCCCACCATATCTCTCTCATCTCCCCCTCCATATCTCTCTCATCGCCCCCTCCATATCTCTCTCATCACCCCCTCATATCTCTCTCATTGCCCGCTCCATATCTCTCCCATTACCCCCTTCATATCTCTCTCATCACCCCCTCCATATCTCTCTCATCACCCCTTCCATATCTCTCTCATCGCCCCCTCATATCTGTCTCATTACCCCCTCCATATCTCTCTCATCACCCCCTGCATATCTCTCTCATTGCCCCCTCATATCTCATTCAATGCCCCCTCCATATCTCTCTCATCGCCCCCACCATATCTCCCTCATCGCCCCCTCCATATCTCTCTTATCGCCCCCTCATATCTGTCTCATTGCCCGCTCCATATCTCTCCCATTACACCCTCCATATATCTCTCATCACCCCCTGCATATCTCTCTCATTGCCCCCTCATATCTCATTTAATGCCCCCTCCATATCTCTCTCATTGCCCCCACCATATCTCTCTCATCGCCCCCTCCATATCTCTCTCATCGCCCCCTCATATCTCTCTCATTGCCCGCTCCATATCTCTCCCATTACCCCCTCCATATCTCTCTCATCGCCCCCTCCATATCTCTCTCATCACCCCCTCATATCTGTCTCATTGCCCGCTCCATATCTCTCCCATTACCCCCTCATATCTCTCTCATCACCCCCTCCATATCTCTTTCATCGCCCCCACCATATCTCTCCCATTACCCCCTCCATATCTCTCTCATCACCCCCTGCATATCTCTCTCATTGCCCCCTCATATCTCATTCAATGCCCCCACCATATCTCTCTCATCGCCCCCTCCATATCTCTCTCATCGCCCCCTCCTTATCTCTCTCATTACTCCCACCATATCTCTCTCATCGCCCCCACCATATCTCTCTCATCGCCCCCTCCATATCACTCTCATTGCCCGCTCCATATCTCTCCCATTACCCCCTCCATCTCTCTCATCGCCTCCTCCATCTCTCTCTTATCGCCCCCCTCCATATCTCTCTCATCGCCCCCTCCATATCTCTCTCATCGCCCCCTCATATCTCATTTAATGCCCCCTCCATATCTCTCCCATTACCCCCTCCATCTCTCTCATCGCCCCCTCCATATCTCTCTCATTGGCTGCAGGTCACTGCCCCCTTCGAGGGAAAGACATACTTTGTGTGGGTAAGCCATTGTGATTCTAGAAGGGGTGTAGTCACTCTGACGCCATATTTAGCGGCGGACATTCAGTAAGGGAGGTTTTCTGTGGTTTCGTGGATTCAGTCAGCCACTCGTTTGGTTCAGTATTCAGTTGTTAGCTGTCTCATATTTTGCGTTCTGCGCCACCAATTTATTATAATTAAAATTGTGACCTATTTTTGTCAAATTTACAATTGTGTCTGAGTCTTTATTCCCATTTTACAGCAGGCCTGTCCAACCTGCGGCCCTCCAGATGTTGTGAAACTACAAGTTACAGCATGCCCTTCCAGCTATTAACAGGTTGCCTACTGGCAAAGCATGCTGGGGCTTGTAGTTTCACAAAACCTGGAGGGCCGGAGGTTGGACAGGCCTGTTTTACAGTATTAATTTAGAACATGTGAAAGGGCGATTGTGCAATGGAAAGGGGGCATCAACAATATGCAGTATAAGCTGCTTTGGAGGAAGACATCTCTTTTGCAGAGACACAGCACAATATGGAACTATATCCTTGACAAAACTATGTGCTATAATGTAGCCTCCTAGTCTTTACAGCTTGATATTTCAGCTACACATCATTAATTAATACCTCTGCAAGGAGTTTCCTTTCCTATCATCATCATCATCAGTCTCTGCCACATGAGCGAGAGATTGAGAGAGAAAGAGGGTGAGAGAAAGAGACTAGGGTCAATTTGATAGCAGCCAATTAACCTACTCATATGTTTTTGGAGTGTGGGAGGAAACCGGAGCACCCAGAGGAAACCCACGCAAACACGGGGAGAACATACAAACTCCTCATCTCTCTGTCTGTCTGTGTGTGTGTGTTAGGGAATTGTAAGCTCCAATGGGGCAGGGACTGATGTAAATGAGTTCTCTGTACAGCGCTGCGGAATCAGAGGCGCTATATGAATAAATGGTGGTGATGATGATGATATATTTGTGGGTTTGCCAGGGGGGCACAATTGATTGACATCAAACTGTCCAAAATCTGTGGATTGGTTAACGTTGCCTAGAGCTAGGGTAAATTCCATGTGTGAAATCAAGGCTTTCTGATGACTACACTGGCCCCCCAACCCCACAAGATACTTACATTATCCAACAGCCTCCGCCTCCTCCCGCTCCTCCTCTTCGCGGTCCTCCTTCTGGGATGCTCCTGGTATTCCTTCTGGGAGTAATCACTAGCTTTCTCCCTGGCCTCCTTCCCCCCCCCCCCACCCCTGGAAGCACCTCCTTACCGCTCCAGGTTCCTGTAGGGAAACAGGGACAGACAGTCTGTTGGAATAAATATGCACATTAGCTTATTTCAAAATGTTATCCCTGTTTCACACTTATATAGAGGTTACATAGTGACATCTGCATTTCCATACAATTAAAGGCATTGGTGGTCAGTAGAGAGCAGCAGGCAGCCAATCGTGAGGCTGCCTGTTGCTGAATGGCCTCAGACAAGAACTGTTCACTTCACTTCCTGTCTGTCTGAGGAACGATGCAGCAGAACGTGCAAAGAACACTATAGGGAGGAGGGCTGCATATAGAAACCTATAGGAAGGGAGGCCTGCATATAGACAACTATGGGGGGGTTCACATAAAACACTATAGGGAGTCGGGGGCTGCATACAGAAAACTATAATGAGGGGGGGCTACATATAGAAAACTATAGGGAGGGGGGCTGCATATAGAAAACTATAAGGAGGGGAGGAGGCTGCACATACAAAACTATAGGGAGGGGGAGGCTGCACATACAAAACTATAGGGAGGGGGAGGCTGCACATACAAAACTATAGGGAGGGGGAGGCTTCACATACAAAACTATAGGGAGGGTGAGGCTGCACATACAAAACTACAGGGACGGGGAAGCTGCACATACAAAACTATAGGGAGGGGGAGGCTGCACATACAAAACTATAGGGGGGGAGGCTGCACATACAAAACTATAGGGAGGGGGAGGCTGCACATACAAAACTATAGGGAGAGTGAGGCTGCACATACAAAACTACAGCATACTTGCCAACATTTTTTTTTCTTTTTCCGGGAGATGCCGGCTGGGACGTGGGCGTGCAGGGGGCGGGGCTGCGAAATTGCGTCATTTTGGCCCCGCCCCCGTGACGGAATGACGCAAATCGCGTCATTTTACAGTGGGGGCGGGGCTAAACTCCGCGATTCCGGGTGAATCGCGGCGTTTAAACTAAATTTTTCCCCCTTCCTATCAGGGAGATTGCCACACTCGTCCGGGAGACTCTCGCAAAATGCGGGAGTCTCCCGGACAATCCGGGAGAGTTGGCAAGTATGAACTACAGGGACGGGGAAGCTGCACATACAAAACTACAGGGACGGGGAAGCTGCACATACAAAACTACAGGGACAGGGAAGCTGCACATACACAACTATAGGGAGGGGGAGGCTGCACATACAAAACTATAGGGGGGGCTGCACATACAAATCCATAGGGAGGGGGAGGCTGCACATACAAAACCATAGGGAGGGGGAGGCTGCACATACAAATCCATAGGGAGGGGGAGGCTGCACATACAAATCCATAGGGAGGGGGAGGCTGCACATACAAATCCATAGGGAGGGGGAGGCTGCACATACAAAACTACAGGGAGGGCGAGGCTGCACATACAAAACTATTAGGAGCGGGTTCACATAGAAAGCTATAAGGAGGGGGGCTGCCATATTGTGTGAATCAAAGGAAGGGGGCTGCTATAATGTGTGAGTGAATGGGGGGGTTGCCTTAATAGCACATGGGGGAGGTAGGCTATTAATTTAATGGTGGAATTTAGGTGGGGGCTACTTATTTAATGTGTGTTATTTTATTTGTGGGGTGATGGTTGGGCAATTTAATTTATTGGTGGAGCCTATTAATTTAAGATGGAGTGACAGGACCTTTAATTTAATGCTGGGGTGGCTTAGGGCTATTAATTTAATAATGGGCTGAGTATGGGGAGGAGGGCTATTTATTAAATGCGAATATTCATTATTTAATGACGGGATGGTTTTGGGAAATGGTTATATTAAACATAAATGCTATTAATTTATTGCTGGGGCTGTTTGGAGGGAGGGTAATAGATTTATTTATTAAATGGGAACATTATTAATTTAACGCATCATTTTGGCCTAGACCCTGCGACGGAAATGCTGTTCTGACGTAAGGGCGGGGCTAAAATGCCGCGATTCACCGCGAATCGCATCATTTAGGCTAGGCATTTGCGGGATGCAGGAGACTTGCCTGCTCTCCCGGGAGTCCGTGAGACCAACCCGAATTTTGGGAGTCTAGCGGACATTCCGGGAGAGTTGGCAAGTACGTCTAAAACTGTAGAGTGTATCATCTACACCCAAACGCTGTCTGTTTAGTAGTAATCCTGACTGTATGACTATACTGATATTAAGTGTCTATTCTACCAGATCCCCCTGTGTTATCTATTACACCTGCAATGGGGAAAAATTCTCACAACACTGCATCAGGCAAAACAGTACGCTTTGTTAAAGTTACAACTACTTCTACCTTTCATGAGACACAGCAGCCCTCTCCTTCAGGACCCTGGCAAGACTCTAGGTCACTTCCTTCGCTTAAACCTGAGATTACATTACAAAAAATTGAGAGAGCGGGTGGACAAAACTGACACCCGCATCTCTGCTTTGGAAGATGTTACTGCACGTATGAAGTGGCAAACTGATCTAAAAATGCAGATGATTACTTGTAAATAAAAGATGTCTGAAATTTAATGTTTGATTTCTGGGTCTTCTAGAGGAGGAGGAGGAGGGAGACTGACCGGAGACTTTCCTTGAACACTGGATGAAACCGCTGTTTGGAAAAGATAGTTTTACTACACGGTTCACTATTAAAAGAGCCCGTCGCATTTCAGATATCAATCCACCACCTGGGGCCTCAAAAGTACATTCATTGCTAAGGTTCTACACTTCCTGGACAGAGATGACTACCTACATCTAGCTCGGACCAAGGGTCCATTGTTGTATCAAAATCAATGAATAATTGTGATTCCGGACTTCTCTGTGGATGTAAAAAAAAGGCAGAGTGCAATTCCATCCTCAAGAGATGTTTGAGAGATTTACAGCTTCCATATGCTATGCTCTTTCCGTTTTGGCTGCGAGTGGTGGCAGATTTTTTTTTTTTTAATCCCCGCAGGCTGTGACTGACTGGCTGGATCATCATGTTCATCCTTAATTCCTGTTGGGAATGAATTCACTAGACTCCCTTTTGTTTCTAATCGCCATTGTTCCTTTTAGGATAGCATATGTAGTATGGTATTGTATGTTCCTGATATTTATTGTATTTATTACACTGATTCCTATTTTTATTCTTTTTGTACTCAGATATATCTTTTACTATATGTCGACACCTTAGTGCTTTATCTACATGCTATTATATATGGGTCCTATTGTTTCTCAATGTGACAGGGTTGCCACAATGTTTGTTTTCTTTAAATGTATTCCATTATATTACATGTTGCACCGGAGGAGGTCATGATGCTAGGGCCTGCTGTTTTCCCTACCCGCTCCTTTCTTACTTTATCGCTATCTCCTCTATATCCCACCTTTTTTTTTCTCTCTCTCCCTCTGCGAAAGTGGTTGTGGAAGTTGTTTAGTTAATATGTTTGGGCTTCTTGGATACCGTAGTTGGGAATTAGTATACGGGGAGGGGGTAATGTTGTTATTGTTTTTTGGGTTATGGTAACAGTAGTTTGGTAATATAAGTGGATATGTTTTATTAAAATTCACACAATATCTTATTATGTTTCTATGTAATACAGAGTTGTACTATCTATTCTGCTGATGTCGGCTGGCTGGGTGCCTCCCGAGATACGTTATGGTGATGCTCCAGGATGGCTACTGTTTGACCCTATGTTGTGCATTGCTCTATGACGGCAAGACTACCTGGACACGGACCCCGTCGTTGCTTGACATTCATAGCCTTAACCATAAAATTAAAAGATCCTTGGTTATGTCCCAGCTCAGAAAATATGATGTAGATATTATTTGTTTCCCTGAAACTCATTTGATGGGTGATAAATTGCTAGCTCTTAAACTACCTTGGTTGGGCTAGACATATAATGCAGTGGGGTTCAGATGGGGTTCAGTTGGACACAATGGACCATTATGTACTTGTTAGAGGTGCCTTCAATTCTGTCCCACTGGCTCTCCTAGGAGTTTATATTCCAACCACCTAACAATGGGGATATTCTTAAAAAATGTAGTGACCTTATATCCTTAAGTCCAGATACTCCTGTAATATGCCCTGGAGATTTTAATATGGTACTTGACAATTTGGATAGATGGTGGGAGTCTGGAGGATCTACTCTTTGTGGGAAAGCCAAATTTCTTCAATTAGTGAATGAGATTGGATTGATAGACAGCCAGCGCTTAAAAAATCAAGAGGAAAAGCAATTCTCTTGTTTTTCGACCTTTTGTCATACATTCTCTAGGATAGACTTAGCCCTTATCTCTAGACGATTGGTGCCAACTGTCTTGGATGCAAGTTACTTGCCACTCCCAACTGGTTTCGATTATTGATGCTCACTGCCCAAGGGGTCAAAAATTCTGGTAAGTAAACCCCTTGTGGTTAACATTATTGATTAGTGGTTCTGATATGGTGTTCCATTCTACTCTATGGGATGCCTTCAAAGCATTTCTACGAGGCTCCCTCATTACTGCGGTCAACTCCTGTAAACATAGGTCCAGATTAAGAGGCGAGGAGCTGGAGAGGGAATCTCACGATTTAAAAGCTGCTTATGTCTCCTCTCATGAAGATGCTGATAGGATTCAGTGGCTTACTGCCCAGGGGGATTGATCGGATTATCTCCTAGATAAATCTAGGTGCAAGCTTCTTTTCACTAAACATGCACAATACTTTGAGGCTGATAGATGTGGTAGATTTTTGGCATATTTAGCGAGATCTGAATGAGCAGCTGTTGCAATTGAGGGAATCATGGATGCTGCGGGATGTATTAGGACTTTGACTCCGGAGATGGCTAACGTCTTTTATGATTATTTTGAAACTAAATATGCTTATACGAGAGTAAGGCGAACTACTCTGAATCTGACATTTCTTGAAGGAGTTAAGTTGTCCAAGACTGAGTTTAGATGGTAGGGAACTCCTTGACTCCCCCATCACAATAGTAGAGATTGGTGCAGCTATTTCCTCTTTTCCAAATGGAAAAAACCCTGGGCATAGACGGGATACCCTTTGAGCTCTATAAGAAACATTTGCGGTTTTTTGCCCTTAAACTCTTAGGGGTAAATGTATCAAGCTGCGAGTTTCAGGCAGATTTGAAAAGTGGAGATGTTGCCTATAGCAACCAATCAGATTCTAGCTATCATTTATTTAGTACATTCTGCAAAATGATAGCTAGAATCTGATTGGTTGCTATAGGCAACATCTCCACTTTTCAAACCCGTCAGACACTCGTAGCTTGATACATTTACCCCTTATAAACTTACAAGAGTCTCCTTGAAATGGGCTCAATATCCCTATGTCTGAAGTGCTTTTAATATTGATTCCTAAGTCTGATTAGGATCCTTTATTTCCATAATCCTATGGACCAACATCTCTGCTGACTACTGACATTAAAATCTTTGCAAAGATTCTGGTGACACAACTTAGTGGGGTTATCTCTCAGTTGGTTCATTCTGATCACACTGGCTTCATACCGGAGAAATTGACAGCTATTAAAATGTGTTCTCTATTTTGCCACTATCAGCTGCGACATGAAGGGGATGGATGACAAGCCAGTAATGGTTTTATTGGACGCCGCAAAAGCCTTTGATTCAGTCGAATGGAGATATTTCTGGGTGGTTCTATCTAGGTTTGGTTTTGGTCCTGTATATGTGGCTTGGGTGCGCCTCCTGTATTTTTACCCGATGGCCCATGTTTGTGTCAATGGTTTTGTCTCTAAAAGCTGGATGAACTCTGCGCTAGAGATAGAATGGACACCATAGCATTATATGCAGATAATATGTTGGGGTTTCTCTCTGACATCTCCTTACCAGCTATCTGTAATGACTATATAAGGGTTTCCCAAACCCTGTCCTCAGGGCTCTCCAACAGTGCAAGTTTTCCAGATCACATGTGACATAATTAGGATCACCTGTGGATTTGTTACAATGTGTCAGTCAGTAATGATTACACCTGTGCTCCAGCAAGAAGATATGGAAAACCTGCACTGTTAGGGAGCCCTGAGGACTGGGTTTGGATAACCCTGGACTATATTTAAATTATTCTCAAGGCTTAGATTTAATTGGGACAAATCTAATATATCTCCGTTTCAGGGACCCTGTCCAGCTTCTCCTGTTCCACATCTCCCCTTACAGTGGTCCGTTAAATTTAAATACTTGGGTATCTGGATCTCGAATGATATTTCCTGTTAATTCAAATATAATATTCAACCTCGAATTGAGTATATGAAAAGTAGAATGCACGCTTGGAAGAAGTTACCACTCACAGTCACGGGGCGTATCAACCTTATTAAGATGATTCTACAGCTGAAGTTTTTGCATGTCCTGCAGCAGTCGTCTGTTTATACCTCTAAAGCTGTTTTTCAAAAGATAGATCATTATATAATATCATTGGTGTGGGAGGATAAAAGGACTCTTGTTAAGCTCACCACTCTCTGCATATCTAGAAGAACAGGTGGACTTCCCTTTCTAATTACTAATTATACCATTATGCCTCACAGTTGGCACATATTAGACAGTGGGTGATGTCTAGAGCTCATACTGACTTATATGATTGCATAGTTGGTGAAGAAGACTCTCCTTGTGTATGGATCCATTTCCTTATGATGAATAGTCACTCTAAGAGATGTTCCCCTCTGCTATCCCAGGCAATAAGAATATGGCATCTTGTGTCCAGGCTCATTGATGGTTCTGGATATGATTCAGAAATCCCCCTTTAGTTCAATACTAGTCTTGGTGAGCTTATGCATATGTATGGCACGGCTGCATGGCGCAAATTTGGGGTCTGTTATCTGGGTCACCTATACAAAGGGGGATCTCTTTGATCCTTTGATCAACCTAGATTGGTGCATGACATTCCTAGGACCTACTTTTACAGATACCTACAACTTCAACGTGCCCTTACTTTTCAATTTAGAGATTCTGCCCCACCGCTGTTAAGTAATTCCTTCTGGCATCTGTTGATGGGCCTCAGACCCCGCCATCTTGTTTCCTTTGATTTACTCATATCTACTGGAGGGGCTGAGTGTTGATGGCCTCCCTAAACTGAAAAGTAACTGGGAGGCAGATCTAGGATTAGTAGATGATAGGGACTGGGGTAGAACCCTTGAGAGTGTTTATAAAGTCACTGCATCAGCAAGATTTAGGAAAATTCAAGTTTTTCTCTTGCATAGGGCCTTACTCCTATTAGTCTCTCCAAATTTAGTGGGAATCGGGTGGTGACCTGTCCTAAATGTGGGAGCCAGCGGGGCACCTTCTACATTCTGGGGGAAAGTCATGGATTGTATAATGAAACTTAATTTGGGAATTCCATCTGTATATTTGGTTTAGGCCAAAAAGATACATAAACTAATTCAACAGCTGTTGTCTCTTTACGTTGGCTAAAGTTGTTATTGTCACGATATGGATGGCGCCAGAACGTCCGTTCCTTGGAGATTGGATTGGAGATTGGATTGACCTGGTCAATGATATCGTTGGCTACGAAAGATACATGTATACAAACCGTAACATATTATTAAATCTGATATTATTGGCGGAAATAACCATTTGTTTGAAACTGCGAGAGTTGGAATGTTACTGATAGAGAGTACTGCCTGGGGGGACACCCAGTCATTCAAATCGTTATATGTAAATATAGCTTATGTTTCATTACTCTCGTATAATCTGTTCTTCATGACAAATAGCCTTAACACTCTAGAGCCAATGTGATTCTAAAGTTTTATTCATTCTTTATTAACTATAACATGATATCACTAATATATTTGGGCTATATTATTTCTTATTTGTACACTATGATACTCCTGCGTGGGTGATACTATGTGACTGTTACTGTTTCTCGGAAAACAAATAAAATTTGTGTGTCAGAAAACAAAAATCTGTGACAAGCACAATGTGACTTTTGACTGTTAACATGAGATTCCTCTGGGTCTCCTAGCTTCCACCCACAGTCTAAAAATATATACTTGTCGGTTAACTGTCTCTAGACAGAATTAAGCCTTGGGTGTGGTAGAGAAATTAGACTGTTATAGGAAATATGCACATTGTGCTAGAAGCTGAATGCCTTGGGTAAGCATAAGATGATGCAACATACATCTGTGAAGTAGAGTCAAGGTGGGTACACGGGAATGTTTTGCAGATTAATTATTGTTAGCAAATTATGGAGTAGATTTATCAAACCTTCAAAAAAGGAAAGGTGGATGTGTTGCCCATAGCAACACAGGTCAAAGCTGAAGGGGGAACAGGATAATATTTTATGTTAATACAATTACAGTTTAGGGCTAGGATAGTCTCATCTAGTTAAGCTGCTTAGCGGTTGATCCACAGTCCCCTTTGCATTATGCCCCCTGACAACCGTTCACCAACCCATAACAAAGAAATAACAATATAGGAGACTTGCTTGTTGGAGAAAGTTCTCAAACTTATTGAATTAAATCTTCCAGGAAAGCATAGTTCAATCAACTATCAGCCATTACTAACACCAAAAGGGGGTGTCCGAACCCAAAACCAAACCTTCAGGGAAGTACACTCCATCTGACCTGTATAAATGCTTGTATCTAAACTGGATCATTAGGTGTTTCACCGCAGTGCCTCATTTTTCCAACAGGAATTTCCAACAGGAATTTCCAACGGTCCGTTACTTGTCCCTCCACGCCCTCTGGGAACAATGTCCAACCAGATTAGCCGGGTGCTAGGCAGATGATTATGTTAAAATGAGATCCACGCCCTTCAGTTTCCCTAGATCATTTCCTTCTAGATGGATAATTGACACTTCAGCACTAATTAGGGAATTCCATTGCATGCACCTAAAATCCAACTATCTTACATTTATAGCTCTTGGGAAAATAGCGAGATTTTAGCTACATTACTCTTGCTTGACCAGTAAACATACGAGTGCCCCACAATCCACACCTTCTCAGAGTCGTGCTGACCACCTGTAACATGGAGGTATCACATGTTGAAAATGACAGCCCACATAAAGACAAAACCAAAAAAACAGGCAAAAGGAGCCCTTCTAATCAGAAGGTTGGCCTAGCAGGGGCGAACAGGATGGAGGTGACCCATATGGAGGTAAAACCTAAAAATCCTCAAAGGAGTCACAAGCCAATCAGGTCCTTTTATTCTGAGGAAAAATTAAGCAAATCCCTCCATGCCCCTGCAATATGGGAGAGAAACTTGCGGCATGGGTTAGCCCTGCAATGGGAGACTCCAAGTATCAAAGCTTGCTTTGAGTCCTTATGTATTTTCTATAACAACTAGACTTCCACCTACGCAATTCCTTAATAGCATCAACCGACCAGTCTGCCTCTTCGGCTGCGGCAACAGCGCCTATTCTGAAAGAATGAGTAACTCTTGGTTAAGTCTCAATTGCTAAAGACACTTTTTTTAAAAAAATGCTCTGACCTGCTATTTGGTAAGCATCAGCCAGTTAAGGCCCGTATTTGACAACACTTCCAAATATTTCTGTGCTAGAAGTACCAGGCAAACTGTTCTGTTCGCCCTCTTACACAGGGTGCCCAGCGTCCTTTATCAAGCTAATTCGTTTTTGGTCTGTGGACTTTACAAGCCCAACTACGCTTCTTCATGACTAAATAACTCCACAACAATGCAGTGCTGGGGAAAACTTGGCCGATGTCACCAACTCGCTCACCATAAAGGCCACCAACATAAGCCATTTAAAAAAAAGCCAGTTGAAATAAACATGCCTCACACTGATCAGCCGCTACTTTCTCCACCGCTGCTATCAGCTGAGACAACAGATTCACATCTAAAGGCCTCCTATTGTCCTCCGTGATCTGCTTAACTGTAACCCAAACTTTTAAATCCTTGCTTACCAGAAAGCCTTTAGTAATATCATATCTGTCATGCAATTTTAAAAGCAAAGCAATATCCGCTAATGCTGATGCCAGATTTCCCCATGGAAAAATTGTACCAGACAAGGACCAATAGCAGCACGGTGGCTCCGTGGTTAGCACTTCTGCCTCACAGCACTGGGGTCATGAGTTAAATTCCCGACCATGGCCTTATCTGTGAGGAGTTTGTATGTTCTCCCCGTGTTTGCGTGGGTTTCCTCAGGAGGCTCCGGTTTCCTCCCACATTCCAAAAACATACTGGTAGGTTAATTGACTGCTTACAAAATTGACCCTAGTCTGTCTGTGTGTGTGTGTGTTAGGGAATTTAGACTGTAAGCTCCAATGGGGCAGGGACTGATGTGAATGAGTTCTCTGTACAGCGCTGCGGAATTAGTGGCGCTATATAAATAAATGGTGATGATGATGATGATGATGACCAATAGAGACTACCCCTGCATCTAACCTTAATTGTGCCCCGCATTCCTGAACTCCTCTCAATACTTACAAGCTTCCCTATACCTCTTCAAAGTAGCAGTGGCAGACCTTCCATGCCAGCTGTCAAACATAAGAAGGACATGATGAGTAAATCCCTCACTATTGGCTCAATCTCCACATTTTACCATCAATGGCTACCTTCAGTATTAGTGAGGAGCTCTCTAAAAGACAGGAAAAATGGCTGACCAATGAGGATGTTGATTTTCTTTCTGATATTATTCCTGGTCATATTTGAACAAGGGATTGGACACAAGATCTTTTTGAGCTCAAGAATGTAATGTTCTAACAGGTAAAAACCTTTTGAAACAAAACAATGTTTTCCAATTATACAAAGCAGAATATGATCCCTAGGGGATTAAGACCGAAGTTGTATCCTGCATTTGAACTTGTGAATGAAGAACTCAAAAGAGAATGGGAGATTTCTCTAATAAAGTGCTCTAATGAATTAATTAATATCTTAATTAGACATGATAGCATCCTTTTGGAGAAATATGCTCAAGAAATATCAATGCTGGGAGACAAATTGAAGAATTTCGAAGGATTGGAGTCCTTACAAAAATCTTATGAAAAACTTAAGAATGAATTAGATCGTTTTGAAAAAATGATTGTGGAAAAAAAACGTAACAAATTCTCTCATGATAAAAAAGATTATTCACAGAATAAGGTTTTCAAATGGCATATAAGAAAACCAATGAGATATGCATCTACTTACAGTACTTCTGAATTAAACTCATCAAAAGGTGAAGTTTCTGATCATTTGAGTTCCAAAAGAGATGATCCTACACAGATCAGAGATTTCTTAGGATCAGGTATCAGAAACAGGGAAGGTGGAGGTCCAAAAAACATAGGAAGATACGCGAGAGAGGGGGATTTTAGGGACAGAAAAAGAAAACAGATGGAAGAACAGGAGAATCTGCAGTCCTCTCGGAGGAACTACAGACGAACTCAGTTCTAGAAGATACCCTAAGGGTTATCAATCTATCAGAGAGAGTTCTTACCCCCACCCAAATCACACTTTTTAGTAAGTTTTAGTTAGTCTCCTACTCAAAACCTTAACAGATTTGAATGGGAAAAAGATTTAGTACTGTTTTCAAAGAAGGTGCTTTTAATAAGGTTTTTCAGGATTAAAGAAAGAGAGGATTTTGACTTTTTTAAATGAAAGTTTTGAACTTTTTGTTACAGAGGAAGAGAAGCAGGTCCTCTTAACACTTGAAGAATTATACTAACCCAATCAATCATTGGAAGTCAGTGAAATAAGTCCTGACAAAGAAATACATAAGATTGAGGACATCCATCGAGTTAGACCAAGCTCAACTTTCTTTCCAGACATTTCGATCTGTCCCCGGATTAAAATTTACAGAGATTTAATTTCAAAAGATCTGGATGAACTTTTTCTCAGATCTAAACATCAGAACTTCTATCCTGGTAATTTGAATAAAGATGAGATCCAAGCAATGAGAGAGATTACCAGTTGGGATGATATAATTATTAAGCCATCAGATAAAGGGGGCAATATCGTCCTCTGGCCCAGACAACAATATTTGAAGGAAATGTACCGCCAATTGATCAACACGGACTGCTATAAACGGATTATTATTAATCCGACTGCAAATTATTTATCCAGTTATAATGCAATTATTAACCAAGCATTACAGTAATGTGAGAGTAATATCAAAAACAGATTATGAATTCCTCACCATTACAAATCCTAGAATTCCGATGATATACATGTTACCGAAAATCCATAAAAATGAATTAATTCCTCCAATCATCTCAGGAAATGGTAGTATGGTAGTATAACAGAAAAAGCGAGTAGGTTTGTGGATATACATCTATGCAAACATATAACAAGTCTTGATTCATATATAAGGGACATACAAGATGTTCAAACTAAACTGGATAATATCACGGTTAATTCGACCACCAAATTGGCATCGTACGTTATTGAGCCGCTTTATACTTACATTGCACATAAGGATGGATTAAATGCTGTTCAATATTTTCTAGGGATGGAAAGAAGTAATAACCCCAAAAATTTCATCATCACCTTATCACACTTATTGTTAGCAAAAAAACGATTTCGTTTTTGAAGAGAAATTCTTTTTCCAGGTAAGAGGAACTGCGATGGGGACTGTTTGTACCCCCACATACGCCAATCTATATTTGTGTTGGTGGGAAAAAGCTATAGTTTTCAATCAACTCAATGAGAAGTATACCAGCCATATACTATTATGGCTAAGGTATATTGATGATATAATCTTATTATGGGAGGGTGATGACAAACTATTCCAGGAATTCACAGCAATTGTAAATGATAATATTTCAGATGTCAAAATCTTTTGACATCTGAAATAAATGACTCTGTAATTAAGTTTTTGGATTTAACAATCTCCAAAATCGGGGATGGCAGACTACATACTGATATGTACCGAAAAAGTACGACCACTAACTCCACTTTTCCAGTTCACATTATCCTCCAGTCATCAAAGGGATTCCAAAAGCTGAACTATTGAGAACAAAGATAAATTGTTCAGATGATGAAGTTTATAGACAGACATCAGGTGAACTGAAGGAGAGATTAAAGAGAAGAGGTTATAGTGCTAATGTAATCCGAAAAGCTGAGATAACTGTAGGAAATCTAAATAGGGACACTCTTATCCATTCTCCCACCAACAGAACTCAGGATTCCAAATTAAGGATGGTGGGAACATTCTGCTCTGAATGGCGAGCAATAGCTAAGAGTTTACAAAAACACTGGCATGTCCTAATGCTTGATGAGGATTTAAAACAAACATTAGACGACAAAATCTCAATCACATGGAGACGCTCTAGGAACCTTAAAGATCATTTGGTACATAGTTCTTTAACTCCAGAGAGGAAAAGAATATCAAGCATACCGAATGGATTCTATAAATGCATCACATGTAAAGCCTGTCAATACATGTTACAGGTTAAAAACTTATAAGGATAAATTTTCAAGAACTTGGAAAATACAAGTTTCTGAATTGTAATTCTATCAATGTAATTTATTGCCTATCCTGTCCATGTGATCTCAGGTATGTGGGAATGATCAGTAGACCCTTCAAAAAGTGAGCGTTAGAAGACATTGGCATTATAAAAAGAGCTGCTAAAGACAAGGCAACTTTTAAACAGCTAACAGTAGTGGCCAGACACTTGAAGTATCATCAAAGTGACCCAAAATGTTGACAGCCTTTGCTATGGAGCAAGTACCGCTGGGTTTGAGAGGAGGTAATATTCACTATGAGCTCCTTAAAAGAGAAACTATGAAAATCTTTCTAATGGGTAGTATGACCCCTTATGGTCTTAATGACCACAGCAATTATTTGTGTTTTTGGAATAGTTCGAAATACCAACTATCCTTTCACATATTAATAGAATTGTTATTGTGTGTGTTGAAATAAAATGTAAGGATACATTTTGGGACATAACAATTAACAGAATTTACTAATTATGGTACAGTGGGGCAGGTCCTACTATACACAATTTTAGTGATTATCAATCACCTTATTCACATAAGCTAGTATATTTAATAGTGAATATTAATACTTTACAAACATTGGAACAAATTCACCATTTATTAGTTCACTTTTGTGCACATATCATACCTGGTTTTTGATTGTTTAGATCTTATTATCACTAGTTTATATTATAGTCACCTTTTGATTCAACATTTATTTTTTCCTCTTTTTTAACACAACCATACACAATAATACACATTGTAATCACATACTTTTATATTTTGGCACAACATTAACTTAGTCTCCCTCTGTAACAGATTCTGGATACTATATTACTAATCTTGATTAGCGCTGGCTTACCTGAGGTGCGGAGTCTAACGATCTCCCCGGTGTTCACCAAGAACCGCCGCAAGGCGGGGTGGGCTTCGCTGCCAGGAGTCGCAGGTCGCGGTCCCCAGGTTCGCCTCAAGATGTAGTACAGCGGAGTGAAGCGGTGGTAGCGGAGTCAACAAGCCGGTTCGGTACACAGGACTGGAGTCAGGCAGAATCAGAAGGCAACTCGGAGTCAACAAGCCAGGTTCGGTACACGGGACACAAGAATAGGAGAATGGTCAGCAAGCCGGGTCGGTACACAGGGAATAGAGAGCCAGGGAAGTCAAACAGGCAGAGATCAGCACACAGGAGACACAGGAACAGGAAGACACTGCAATCCACGAAGAGCAGGAGCCAGGAACAGGTAAGTGTTGCTCTGACACTCAGCGAGTGTCAGAGTGAGGTTTTTATACAGACGGGGATTCAAAATCCCCGCCTCTAGGTTGTGGTCATGTGACCGCCTCCGGGTGCGGTCACATGGTCCGAATGCGGAAGTGCGGCTGGACGGAGCGGCGGGGATAAGGTAAGTCCGTAACAGTACCCCCTGCCATAAAGGTGGACTCCGAACACCTAATAGGGTTTCAAAGGAAATTTTTTATGGAAGGATCTAAGTAGACGGGGAGCATGTAGATCAATGGCTCTTACCCATGAGCGCTCCTCAGGACCGTAACCCTTCCAATCCACCAAGAACTGTATGGCACCTTGAACTTTACGAGAATCTAGGATAGTTTTAATCTCGTATTCAACTTGATCCCGATCCACAGCAGGAGGAGGAGTTCTGGATGAGGTGGAGAATCTGTTGGTTACCATCGGTTTTAACAAGGAGACATGGAAGACATTGGGTATACGTAAAGAGGGAGGCAGACTCAATCTAAAGGCTACGGGATTAATAATCTCAGATATAGCAAATGGGCCAATAAACTTGGGAGCAAATTTTTTACTGGGAACCTTTAAACGAATGTTCTGGGTGGATAGCCATACCCTGTCACCAACTGCAAAACTTGGAGTCATTCTTCTCCTTTTATCGTAGAATTTTTTGGAACGAGTAGTTGCTTGTTTTAAGTTTGTCTTGGTTTGTTCCCAAATATCAGAGAAGTTACGAACCAGAGAGTCCACTGCTGGAACTTCAGAAGATGAGACTTGAGAGAAGGTGGGTAGTCTAGGATGGCAGCCATACAGAACAAAAAAGGGGGAGTTAGAGATGGCCTCATGAAAATGGTTGTTATGGGCGAACTCGGCCCAAGGGAGAAGGTCCACCCAGTTGTCTTGGTTACTAGAGATAAATATTCTTAGAAACTTCTCTAATTCTTGGTTGGTTCTCTCAGTAGCCCCATTGGACTGGGGATGATATGCGGAAGAGAAGTCAAGCTTAATCCCGGATTTATTGCAAAAAGACCGCCAAAATTTTGATATGAATTGTGATCCCCTATCGGAGACAATATGTTGAGGACAGCCATGGAGGCGAAATATTTCTTTAATAAAAATATCGGCTAAGGAGGAGGAAGAAGGAAGGCCTTTGAGAGCAATAAAGTGAGCTGTTTTAGAGAAGCGATCCGTGACCACAAGCACTACAGTACAGGATTTGGAAGGGGGAAGGTCCGTGATAAAATCCATGGAGATCTGTGACCAAGGGTAATCAGGAATGGGTAATGGGAGCAAGCATCCATAAGGCTTCTTCCTAGAGGTCTTGTGTTGAGCACATTTGGAACAAGCAGCAACAAATTTCTTCACATCCTCCAGCAAGGAAGGCCACCAGTAGCTTCGGGACAATAAGTCCCAGGTCTTGCGAATGCCGGCATGCCCAGAGAAGAGTGAGTGATGAGCCCAGTGAAGGAGCCGGGTGCGTAGATGTGGCAAGATGAATGTTTTGCCTGGAGGGCAGCCCTTTTTTAGGTGTGTAGCTGCCAATACTTGACATGGATTTACAATGAATTTCTTATCCTCCGAGGATTCCATGTCAGCTGGATCAAAAGAGCGAGATAAGGCGTCTGCCTTCGTGTTCTTAGATCCTGAGTGAAAAGTGATGTTGAAATCAAAGCGTGAGAAGAATAAGGACCACCTTGCTTGTCGAGGATTTAGACATCGGGCAGTGCGTAAGTACAGCAAATTCTTATGGTCGGTATATATGGTGATAGGGAATTGTGCTCCTTCTAGTAAATGTCTCCATTCGGAGAGAGCCAATTTGATGGCCAGGAGCTCTTTGTCGCCAATCCCATAATTCCTCTCAGCAGGTAAAAAGCGACGGGAAAAGAATCCGCAGGGATGAAGTTTTCCAGAAGGACCTCGCTGTGATAGTACGGCTCCTGTGCCAACAGAAGAGGCATCTACCTCCAGGACAAAGGGACGAGAACAATCTGGCTGTTGAAGAATGGGTGCGGATGAAAAGAGAGACTTTAATAATATAAAGGCTTGGATAGCCTCAGAGGACCAAATACCAGCGTCAGCAGATTTGCGGGTCAATGCTGTGATGGGAGCCACGAGAGAGGAGTACCCCTTGATAAATTGACGATAATAGTTGGAGAATCCTAGGAAGCGTTGAGTGGCTTTAAGGCCTGAAGGTTGGGGCCAGTCAAGTATGGCTTTCAATTTTGTGGGATCCATCTGTAGACCGGTGCCCGAAATAATATATCCCAGGAAGGGAATTTGTCTCTGCTCGAAGGTGCATTTCTCCAATTTGCAAAATAACTGATTTTTTCGGATACGAGAGAGGACCTCCAATACATGAGTACGATGAGATGCTAGATCTTGAGAAAAGATGAGAATGTCGTCCAAGTAGATGACTACAGATTGGTACAAGAGGTCTTGAAACAGCTCATTCATAAAGCTCTGAAATATGGCTGGGGCATTGCATAGCCCGAAAGGCATGACTAGATATTCAAAGTGGCCGTCTCGGGTGTTAAACGCCGTCTTCCATTCATCCCCCTCCTTAATGCGTATAAGGTTATACGCTCCTCTGAGGTCAAGTTTAGAAAAGATGGTGGCACCCTTGATCCGGTCAAATAGTTCAGAAATCAGTGGCAGTGGATACCGATTTTTAACGGTAATGGCATTCAGGCCTCTGTAATCAATGCAAGGGCGGAGGCCCCCATCTTTCTTTTTTACGAAGAAGAAGCCAGCCCCAGCTGGGGAGGCAGACTTGCGGATGAAGCCCCTGCTTAGATTTTCTTGGATGTACTCCTCCATAGCCTTAGATTCCGGGAGGGAAAGGGGGTAAACACGGCCCCTGGGAATGGGTTTACCAGGTATCAGATCAATGCCACAGTCCCAGATTCTGTGAGGAGGAAGTCTAGTGGCCTCTTGTTGACAGAAAACATCAGAGAAGGTTTGGTATGGCTCAGGCAGGAGAGTCACAGGAAATTCTTGGGTACGTCTGGGACTATTCGGGGGAACCACTCTCTGTAGGCAGCGAGAGAAGCAGGACTGTCCCCAGGACAATATGTGACCAGATTTCCAGTCCAAGGTGGGAGAGTGGGCACGAAACCAAGGAAGTCCTAGGATGACTGGGTTGGTAGATCTCTGTATTACTAGAAAAGAAATCTTCTCCCGATGAAGTGCTCCTATCTGAAGTAGAAGAGGAATAGTGCGTACCAAGATGGACCCCTCAGGGATTCTTCCCCCATCAATGGCCATCAGAGAGATGGGTTGTTCCAAGGCTTGTGTGGGAATAGCGAATTGTTTAACTACTGTGGCAGAAATGAAATTTCCTGCGGCCCCGGAATCTAGAAGAGCCGACTGCGGGAAGGTCTTTTGTCCTAACAGAAGGGGAATGGGAATAGACAGGCAATCATTACTATTGGGAACTGACTGACACTGAGAAAAGAGGCCCAACGACACAGCTCCAGAACTCGTTAGGCCCTGTCGTTTCCCGAGCGTTTGGGACAAGAACTCAGAAGATGGCCACTCTCACCACAATATAAACACAACTTGTTCCGAAATCTCCTCTCCCTCTCTTCGGCTGATAGGCGGGTCCTCCCAAGTTGCATGGGCTCTTCAGGGGGAAGAACAGGGGTTTGGAAGTTGGGGGCCAAGCGAATCATGCTACGCCGCGACTGTTCCTTCTCGGAATTACGTTCCTTGAAACGCAAATCAACTTTGACACAGAGGGAGATAATGTCGTCCAAAGATGTAGGGAGTTCCTGGGATACCAACTCGTCTTTGATTCGGTCTGAAAGGCCCTGCCAGAATGTAGCTACTAGAGCCTCATCATTCCAGCGAAGTTCAGAGGCCATGGTTCTGAAGTGGACCGCATACTGCCCCACAGACTGGTTTCCCTGGCGGAGTCGTAGTAAGCCGGAAGCGGCATTGGACACCCTTCCTGGCTCATCAAATATTTTCTTGAAGGTGGACAAGAAGAGGTTGAAGTCATGTAGAATGGGGTCGTCCCTCTCCCATAAGGGGGAAGCCCATGCTAAGGCTTGACCGGACAGTAACGAAATCACATAGGCCACTTTCGTTTTTCCGGAGGGGAAGTTCCCAGGTAGAAGCTCGAATTGTATAGAGCATTGATTTAAAAATCCTCTGCAATTTTTAGGGTCTCCATCGAACTTAGGTGGGTTAGGTAACCGTAGCTGCGAGGAAGAAGCTGCTGCTGCTGCCTGAGGTACAGGGGCCACTGCCGGCCCAGGTGATCCACCAGCCACTAGGGTGTTCTGGACAACATCCAAGCGAGTGGATAGGCTATTGAGGAATTTTAAAAGTTGCTCTTGGTTAGCTTCTTGTTTATCCATCCTTCCTACTAAATGCTCCAACAGATCTTTAGCTGTGGTATCCATGGTCAGAGCAAACTGTAACAGATTCTGGATACTATATTACTAATCTTGATTAGCGCTGGCTTACCTGAGGTGCGGAGTCTAACGATCTTCGCTGCCAGGAGTCGCAGGTCGCGGTCCCCAGGTTCGCCTCAAGATGTAGTACAGCGGAGTGAAGCGGTGGTAGCGGAGTCAACAAGCCGGTTCGGTACACAGGACTGGAGTCAGGCAGAATCAGAAGGCAACTCGGAGTCAACAAGCCAGGTTCGGTACACGGGACACAAGAATAGGAGAATGGTCAGCAAGCCGGGTCGGTACACAGGGAATAGAGAGCCAGGGAAGTCAAACAGGCAGAGATCAGCACACAGGAGACACAGGAACAGGAAGACACTGCAATCCACGAAGAGCAGGAGCCAGGAACAGGTAAGTGTTGCTCTGACACTCAGCGAGTGTCAGAGTGAGGTTTTTATACAGACGGGGATTCAAAATCCCCGCCTCTAGGTTGTGGTCATGTGACCGCCTCCGGGTGCGGTCACATGGTCCGAATGCGGAAGTGCGGCTGGACGGAGCGGCGGGGATAAGGTAAGTCCGTAACACCCTCTTACCTTAATATAGATCATCAATTTGCTGATTATGATGACATAATTATTATGGTACCTACATAATAATGACAAATTTTATTTAATAATGTATGTTATTGGTGGTGTACTCATAATTATTTTAAGGAATAAGAGATTCTTATGATATCCAACATAATTAGTCATTTAATGTAATAGACACATATAGAATAACTGTAAAATAGATTGTGAAAGATATAATTCATTTATTAATTTCTAACCAATCTATTAGAGGATAAGATTATGCATCATGTATAAAGAAATATAATCTTTGACAATGAATATATGATCATACTTACCCACCCGTTTATTGACCTGTAAAGTAATGAACCTTTTGATAAGGGATTTTCTTTTATACAAGTGTCTGACTGAAAAGATTTATGAAAGCCGTCATTGATAAGCAGGGACAAACACTGGATTTGTAGAGGGGGGGTTTCCACACCAAGCCGCCAGTGGGTGTGACCAGCATGCATGGGGGTGTGGCTATAATTTTAGACAGTGCTTGGCTGCTATCCAACTCTTCCTATCCCCATAATATACACAGGCAATGCTGCGGGCACTACTGTTAGGTGCATGCAGCTCTCCCTTCTCAAGCAGAGCCATGTGAAGCGAGAGCAGGGTCCAGCCACCTCAATTATACAGTGCCCCAGACTTGGAAGGGGGTTTCCAGGCACTAGGAACCCCCCCTTCTTATCATAGGCAAACCGAGGGGGTTTCCTAGTGCCTGGAAACCCCCTCGATTTGCCTATGATAAGAACGGTATAATCGGCACCATTAGTATTGTAAAGTAGCACCTATCACAGTAGAAACACAGATCAAGTAAGATTTCTGATTGGTTGATAGGAATATCAATCATGTATGACGATAAAGACGTTGCTAACAACGTTACCATGAATGATGTCACTTCTGTGGGAGGGCCTACCACTATAAAGAGCCAATCTAGATTGACCATCGGTTTGCCTAGTGAAAGCTTTTAGCGAAAAGCGCGTCCGTGGATGCCTCTTCTGCTGTTCAATACTCTGCATGTCACCGATCTTTCTATAAATAATTGATCGAGTTAATATTTACCAGACTTACATTGGAGACAATAAATGACCCACATACTAAAATACGATAGGGTCTAGCTAGATCTCCGCTTCTGAGTCGCCGATATGAGGGTCATGACTATTGATATAGTTTGCTGAGTTGCCGAATTACGCCAATTAGAGAGCAAGACCCTCTCCTACTGAATGAATGGGATTAGGCAATGTGTATTTGATGCGATCACTTTTCCCCTATACACTTTAATAGCATGAGTCCTTTCCACTGAACCGATGGATGAAAACAAGTGATATGCATCTGATTATCCTGTCCCCATATACCTCATTAGGGGATATAATTATAATATGAGAGTATTTTGTCTCTATATATCTTTGTAGGTGATTTTTATATCCTTGTCACACGAAAATGATTAAACACAGAGTAATTTCAGGGACATGTTTTGTTCCTAAATTACGAAATTAAGGAAGCAAAACCGTGCATTTATATATATCACTTGTTTACTAAGATCTTCGTATGATATCAATATAAATTGAGACTTTGAAAATAAATGGCGACTCAGGAGAAAATTAAATAAAGTGGTGTAATGGAAATTGAATCAAGTGACAATTGAGTATCACACGAATAATAAAATTGTATTTGATATATTTAAACATATACTTAGAACAACGTCATGGTTAGACAGTATATTACTGTCTTTCTTAACAGTTTTTGGGTCATTAATTATCATACACCTTTTAATATTTCGCTACAAGTTCTTTCTTCTGAAATAAGGAATAATCCTAATATATTAGTTTTTGGATTTTAATAAATTTCAATAAAGATTATGAATTTAATATAATTGTATATTCATTAGAGTGCCCCGCAATAACACATTCTTCTCTCTGTGTTGACAATAAAACAATTTTCTTATGTGTATGGGTGCACCCTTCCTTTTGCTTTTTTTTTAGAAAATATATAACATAATATAACATTTTTAAGGAAGGTTAATGAATTACTTGGTGCAGTGTTTCATATATGTTTTTCTTAAATAAATTTGCATGCAGGGACAGAGCCTTAACTTAAAATATTAGAGCATTGGTCAAGAAACAAATATGCTGCCCCCTAGCCCACAATTTTAACCCAATGAACCTAAAATATTCATTAGCTGCGCCCGCCTTCAGCATTGCGCCCTGGGCAGTTGCCCCTATCGCACAGCCCTAGTTACGGCCCTGTGCAAGGGGTATAACACCACACCTCTCCCCTAAAAACTAAACCGACTTCACTTTTCCCAAAACTTATCACACTAGGTTATGACTGTAGGCTTTAAACTTGTCTTTCCACTTTACAAACATGTTTTGCATTCTTCTTTCAACGGTTTACGTTGAAATCCCTCCCACAAATAGTTCTTAGAATGGAAAACAATCTGTTGTACTCGTAGATTTCTGGAGTCACACTGAGCTCTTGTTCCAAAATGACTCTACACAGCTTGTCCCTGCTGCTACTTGTTCAGCTGTTGGGTAAGTTATGCTATACTTTTTTTTATTATTATTATTATTACCATTTATTTATATATTTAACCTTTATTATTATGATTAGATCATTGGATCGTTAGTGCAGTGAAAATATGTTTTCAATTTTCATCATATACAAGTAGAGTTATAAAACATGTAAAACACAGACTGATATGCTATAGTGTATGCTCTTGGTCAGAGGTCATGTATATACTATATATATATATATATATATATATATATATATATATATATATACACATATTACATATGGAAGGAATCAGCTATGGACATCATGGGCTCGATTCATTAAGGAAAGTTAAGCAAAAGTAAGTACGTAAGTAAGGCAAGAACATGTTGCATTGGAGGGGGAGGTAAATTTAAAATGTGATGGCAGATTTATATTTGGGGTAGGGCATGTCCTAGATCAACTTTAAATTTCAATGTACAAATAAGCTATCAAGTATTTGTGTGTTGCATGAAAAAAACACACAGTATTTTCCTTAGGTGAAAAATAATAAATTAATTTGCACCCCTTGCATTGCAACATGGTTTTCTCCAGAAAACTTGAGCAAAAAATTTTTGCTTAACTTTCCTCAATGAATCAGGCCCCAGGAGTTTAATTAAAACTCAGGTACTGCCTGGTCAGCCAACCTAATTAGCCCATTGGATCAGTGGTCAAAGTGGGGGTGTATATGGTGGTATGTCATACTGCCACTATTCCTACCACTGCCTTCATTGTAAAACTGGCAACGTGAATTTAAGTTATATTATTAAGGCGTACAACTCCCAGCATTGTACATTGAGCAGCCATGTACCTTAACACTGCTGAAGTCACCATGCACACATACAGGAAATCAGTGTGTGTGGACAAACAGCAGGCTGACTCATAATATTGCTTTCTGGTGTACTGTCATGAAAAAATGTCTTTGTACACTTATATTACTGTGGCTGCATTTTGAGTTTGTTTGTATTTTAAGACACGTGCAACTTGAATCTTTTATATATAAACATCTGGCACAAAGTTGTGGCTGTCATCTTTGTGCATCAGGCTAGTGTCATCATCAGCGATTTATATAGCGCCACTAATTCCGCAGCGCTGGACAGAGAACTCATTCACATCAGTCTCTGCACCATTTGAGCTTACAGTCTAAATTCTCTACACACAGACAGACCAGGAGAGACTACAGTCAATATAATAGCAGCTAATGAACTTACTGTCTTGTTTTTGGAGTGTGGGAGGAAAACAGAGTACCCGGAAGCAACCCACGCAAACACGGGGAGAGCATACAAACTCCACACAGATAAAGCCATGGTTGGGAATCGAACTCATGACCCCAGTGCTAACCACTAAGCCACTGTGCTGCCCCAGAATATGGTTAATGTGTGAGTTAAAATTGTATGCTTTTCTAAGGAGCATAGTTGGCTTGCGTAGCCATGCCCTTACTATACTTAACTTGCACATGAATGCCCCTAACCCATCTTGCCAAGGACAAGTGGATGCCAGTATAATATACGCTCAACTGAAAGCATGGGTGAAGGTTGAGCACATTCTCATTGCAATACAGTTTATGTAAGTGGCATTTTTACTAGGCGCAAATGGACTTATGTCCAACTCTAATTCAGGCCCTTTATATACAACAAGAGAGATCAATTTGTACAAATAAACGGTATTCAGCAGAAGAAAAGCGATGCATTTGTGCTCTGTAACAACAGTGTGTCAGAAATATTATAAATGAGAATTATGTGTTTCTCTCCAGGAATAGGTCATTGTCAAGATAATTGTACTTTCCAAAATCTACTGAAGTCTTTGGACCTGGCTAATGGCTCAAAAGTGCGTCCAATGAAGGACTGGAGGAATACATCCTTAGTGTACCTGGACTTCACCTTATACACCATTGTGGACCTGGTGAGAAAATTTATGATATGGAATTTAGAACTCTAGTAGTAGGGCTTATTGGTAAATGCAGTAACAGGAACAGGTGATGACCTGATTGGTTCTGTCCAGTCAGCTCAAGTCCAATACTATATTTACTTAAGATGGACCCTACACTGTTCAAGGGAAGACAATAATTAATTTGTTATATATATTTTATTTTATGCTATTTCTATCTGGTGAAATGTACAATTACATGTAGGCGTATATTCATTCATGGTAGGGCATCTTAAACTAACTGTGGCCACAAGTCACCCATGGTGGCCCTGGAGTGCCATTGATATGTCAATTTCATTTTAGACAGAGAAAAGTCTTAACAAAACCACAACTGCAACTTAATAAGACTAAATTATATTCAAAAAAGAATTTGTTATAAAAATGTTGATGCTGTTATAATGATCTATATTACATTAGCCAAAAATTATGTACAATGGGAAATAAAATCTAAATTTATTTCTAAGGGGATTTTGAACCCAGTAAACTCGTAAGAAATATGTTGCAGAGTTAATTTTTGCATATACTGCGCATGCGCAGCCGAAAGGACTTAAGAGAGACAACAGTCTCTTCCAGCCATAGAAGAAGGTAAGCTCTCACGAAGACGTTAGCATTTTGTGATTAGCTATGCTTTTCACGTCTTAGTGAATAGCTGACCCCTTAGAGATTTTGGGGACAGAGGGCCTGATTCATTAAGGAAAGCTAAGCAAAAGTAAGTAAGTAAGGCAAACCCATGCTGCATTGGAGGGGAAGGTAAAAGTCAAAATATGATGGCAGATTTATATTTGGGGTAGAACATGTCCTAGATCAACTTTATATTTCAGTGTACAAATAAGCTATCAAGTATTTGTGTGCCACATGAAAAAACAGCCAGTGTTTTCCTTATGTGCAAAATAATAAACTCATTTGTACCCCTTGCATTGTAACATGGTTTTGGCCAGAAAACTTGAGTAAGAAGAGTTACTAAATTTTTTGCTTAGCTTTCCTTAATAAATCAGGCCCAGCGTTACTAAGCAGTAAGATAGAGAACATCAGAGAAATCTATGATTTCTCTGGTGTTATTAATTTGATAAATTATATAACTATACATAATTGTGTGGAAACAGCCGTTTCCACAATATTTTTTGGCAAAAATATGCCTAATAAATAGGCCCCTGTGTCTTTGCCTTTTGTAGAGTTTAAAATTAAATAAAGTAGACCCTACCCAGGGTCTACTAAAGACGTATGCTCAGCTCCACCACTCAGCGACTGGGTCAATGTCAGAGTTAACCATATAAATGAACATACAGGTGTGTATTAAAATCTGAAAAATCCAGCCTCTTGGCAAGACACCATAACCGAATTTCTGCCTGTGACGACTTTAACAGGTCATTGTTCAACAGCATTTACAGTATGTTCTGATAGACATCTGATAGATCCCACTAAGATGTTGACTAGAATTGTTGGTC